>NC_047661.1:17896103-18158603 GCF_011762505.2 Arvicanthis niloticus
GGCTGGGCTTTAGTGATGCTGCTGTCTTTGAGTCATTCTGCTCCAGTAAGTAACCTTCCTCACTCATATCCCTGTAAGCAACTCCAATAAAACTCATTGGTTCACCAAGTTGGACTTTGGAGGTGTCTCTACTTTGGTCTGTCATGGAATCCCTATCTGGGGTGAGTGGACGTGTGTTATATGTTCCTAGGAGAAGTTTTGCCACACAGTACCAGGTATCATGTGGCCCAGCAATAAATCTCACTTTATGACATCATCAGAGGTCCAGCTGTTGTCAGCTTGGCATCTAAAGGTGTCTCTGTACACCATCCTTATTCTCCAAATAAAGACAGTAATAAGTCATACTTATACAACAAGGACATTCTTATTTCCATATTTCTGTAACTAGTCACATGGCCAGAGTTCCTGTGTTTAGTTCTGATATTTAAATTTTTCTGAGGAGGCTTTTTATTGGCCTCAAATAGAAATCGCAGCTACAGACCAAAGAAACAGTCCTCACGCTGCCATTGGTAAGCCAGTGAGTTTGCTGGAGATAACTTACAGGAATACACAGGGTGATGATACAAGAAGGCCACCAAAAGTTCAAGACCAGTGTGAGCTACATAGTAATTTTAAGGCCATTCTGGTCTGCATAGTGAAAACTTGTCTCCAGAAAACAAGTAAATAGATAAAATTTGAATCTGAATTTTGTTGTCATGTCTCATCAGAGTTTCCGCTTCCAACAACAACCTGAATGCTAGCTTTTTAACAACTGGACTTCCATAAGCTTAATTTGCTCTTTGATCAAATAAAAATGGGACCGGGACACTGTGAACTCAATATTTTCTCTGGTTTCTGACAAAGTTTCTTTTGCTGTAAGCTGAATTTGTAACTTTTTTTCTTTTTTTGTTTATATTTGTTTTTGGAATTATTTGTCAATTATAGAAGCTAGCCCTTTAGTATATGTTACAGAATGTGTTTTCTCAGAGTCCCAAGGACTTTTTCCACTTGGATCTGTAGTACTTCTACCAGATCACTGTCTTTGGCTTTTAATTAGTAAGATTATTTATCTTTTGGCCTTAAAACTATAGCTTTGCTTTATGTAAGCAGTAGCCAGTCATATAATAATGGAAGACAGGAATCCAGTTATGAAATCAACAAGTCTTGTATCTAGACGTAAACTTAGGCCACAGCAGAACATCCAGGAACAGATTTTTTTCATTAGGCATGGTAACACACATTTGTAATCTCAGGTCTTGGGAGGTAGAGGCAAAAAAATAAGAAGTTCAGGGCCTGGTCTACATGTAGTTTATGAATGCTAACGATAATGGTTTTTCAAAGCCTGAGGGTGCTGAAGAGATAGCTCCGTTGTTAAGAGCATTGGCTGGTCTTCCATAGGGCTAGGGTTGATTCCCAGCACCCACATGGTGGCTCACAACCAAGTATAACTCCAGCTCCAGGGGCATCTGATACCCTCTTCTGATCTCTGTGGACCAGGACACAGATGATACACAGACATAGGCAAAACACCCATACACGGAAACCTTTTGAAAATTGTTACAAAACAAGCAAACAAGAAAGAAAGGAAGGAAGGAAGGAAGGAAGGAAGGAACGAACGAACGAACGAAGGAACCAAGGAAGGAACCAACCAACCAGAGCTGGGCAGTGGTGGTTCACACCTTTAATCCCAGCACTTGGGAGGCAGAGGCAGGCGGATTTCTGAGTGTGAGGCTAGCCTGGTCTACAGAGTGAGTTCCAGGACAGCCAGGGCTACACAGAGAAACCCTGTCTCAAAAAGACAACAGCAACAAAAAAATTGTTTTTAACTGCTGAGGAAGACTTAGATAAGTAGAAATGCAAACTTGGCTAGTAAACTGCTTGGTAAATTAGTTAGTCCAGGCTGGGAAAATAGTCCAGAAGTTAAGAGCATGTACTGTTCTTCCAGAGTACCCAAGCTTGCTTCCTAGTATACATGTCAAGGTGGTACACAACCTACCTTTAACTCCAGCTTCAGGGGCATCTGATGACTCTGGCCTTTTCAAGTGCCTGCAGTCAAATGCACCCCCCCCCCCCGTTTCTCTCTCTCTCTCTCTCTCTCTCTCTCTCTCTCTCATACATCTATCAGATCTTAAATCTATTTCCTTAAATAGCTGTGAATTAAAATATTCTCACTCAGAGTATCAACTGGTTCCGCTTGGCCTTTGTGTAACAAAAGCATTTCTGCAGTTTACTTGGACGAGACATGGGACTCACTTGGAAGGTAAGTATAATTGACATGGTAGCAAATGGGAATAGATATGGAAGAAAAATGGTCCCTGTTTACACAGATAGAACAAACTATAAAGGGAAAGGTTGATCTTGTAAGACTAGAGCTCAGGGTGGCAAGATGAGGAAGGGCAGTATGAAAGGGGCCAGTGACATCATGCTTTGAGTCTGAGCCCTCTGTGCACTTCAGCCGAGCAACTACATTCTTCTTTCAGTCAGCCAGTTATAGTGATATCACAGGAAATGAACTGTGGAGGGGACAGAAGAGTACTGTGCATTCAGGGATTTTTGCCTTAGTTCATCCTGCTTACCTAAAATGAGGAGCCCTACTCATTCTCTGCCTGTCAGAAATCCCTTTCCTTCTGTAAAACACCTGCATGAGTGCACACAGAGAAATACCTGCTGAGCAGCTGAAGGAAGGGCTTATTTGGGCTCCCAGTTTGAGGTTGTATGTTCACCATGGGGCGGGGGAGATGATGGTGGTAAGAGCTTGAGTCAGTTGTCACATCCCTGCAGTAGAGCTGGGAAGCAGAGATTATTGTTAGTGTGCTGCTCACTGTCTCTTTATTTAGGCTGGGGATCCCAGCCCATAGAATGCACTTCTAGGATGCTTTTTTCCTGTCAACTAATTTAATTTAGAAAAACCCCTCACCAGAGTTTGGTTTCCACAGTGATTCTAAATTCCATCAAGTTGACAATCAAGGTTAATAGTCAAATAAACTTTATTCTATAATTACTATGTTTTGCTTTATAGATTGTGAGATAAGAGAAGTCAGAACTCTATATAAGAACACACACTTTGCCTGGCAGTATTTTTTTGCTTTTGACACATGTAGCCTTGGCTAGCCTGGAATTCCCTCTGTAGACCATGCTGACCAAACTCAGAGATCCACTTGCCTCTGCTTCCCAAATTCTGAGATTAAAGGTGTGTGCCACCATGCCCACCTGGCAGTACCTTTTAGAACTATGTAAGGAATGCTTGTTGAATGAAGGACATGTCGATTCTCCGATAACTCTTTTTGGCCTAATAGTGATTTTAAACAAACAAACAAACAACAACAAAAAATGTTGACTGTAGCTCAGTAGCAGAGAACTCACTGAGCATACGAGAAGCCTGGGGCTCAATCTCTAATACCACACAAACAAAAGAGTAATGGCAGTGCTGACAGCTCTGCCGAGACTGACTGTGTGATGTCATAGAGCGCTTCAGAGAAGTTAGTGCTTTGGGTTTCTGTTGGAAAGTAAGGGTGGAGGCTTGAGCAGCTTTGTTTTTCATTTACACCCCCAGTGCCTTTAACCCTTTGAGTTTTTGAAGGCTTCTTTAAGAGGAAGTGTAGCATATGAGCCTGGACATTTTGCTGTTGTTTATCTTGGTGTTGTGGACTGAACCCAGGACTACCCACACACTGAATGCACTGTGCCAGAAGCTTAACCAGCATTTACTTTCCTGAGCTAGTCCTTAGATAGGGAACATCTAACATCATGGAAATAAGTGTTGAATGTTAGACTGTTTTTGGATACGTATTGTCAGGACTTTGTAATATGTGCTCAGATGGGGAGAAGAGCCAGAATTTTGTCCTGGAAAGATGACATCCTGACAAGAGAAAAGAACAGCACTGAAAATAGCCAGGCTGAGGTCATCTTCCTGCCATCACACACCAATACAGAGCACAGTTGATAGCAACAACAGGCAGAGGACAGCACTGATGGTTTTGGAGTGTGTGACAGAGAATAGAAACATTCTGTTTATTTTTCTCAGGAGTGGAATTTCTAGGCTAAATTGATGGGATTTAAATAATAAGATTCATATTCTGGTCAAAGAAAAATTTTTTTCTCTCTTTTAACTCTGGGCTAATGACTCATGCTCGTCTCAGAACTGTGCTTTTGTGGAAACTAAAGCACAGTTGTAAATATAGCCCTGGCATTCGGGCTCTTGTGATAGTATTATTGTGGGTAGACTAGTTTTGGGTGCTATAGATCCAGTTGTAATAGAGGAGCCAAGATTGTTTGAGTTCTCTGATTCTAAAAGACATTTAAGCAAAAAACAAAGTAATTATTGTAATTTGGAGGATTATACAATGAATATAGAAACTATCAATTTTTTTATCTTTTTAGAGATCTGTATCAAAAGGTATTTCTTTTTAAATTTTTATTTGTGATCCTATTTTTATTTGTAAACCATAGGCCTAGAACACTGCTCTGCAAGTGCTCTATCATTGAGGTATGTTCTGGAAATTAACATTGGGACAGAGAGGGACAGAGAGAGAGAATGTGCTAGTGTGTGTGCCCTTTTATATGCTTTAAAATTGTCGTGTGACTATCAAATGGTAATGATAGCATATCTGTCAGATCATTAGTATTAGCTGGGTGAAGTTGAACTGTTTCACTTAAGGGTTAATACTGTAATTAAAGAATGGGGTTTTGAATGTGCTGTTGACGCAGGACAGGTTCCATGATCTATATTGTCTGTATTTGACCCCATCAAGATACTTCACTGCAGGCTGGAGAGATGGCTCAGTGGTTAAGAGCACTGGCTGCTCCTCCAGAGGTCCTGAGTTCAATTCCCAGCAACCATCTGTAATGAGATCCGATGCCCTCTTCTGGTGTGTCTGAAGACAGTGACAGTGTACTCATATACATAAAATAAATAAGTAAATCTTTATTTTAAAAAAAGATACTCCATTGCTCGCTTATCCCTGTGATCACCAAATTGGGTGTGTGCATGTTAGGCTCTGCCACTGTCCCTCAGCCTCTGTGTTTAAGCTGGGGACCTGGATTTCTCCCCTGAAATCTTTGTATCATTCTTTTTTGAGTTACTCTTTAGCTGCTCCTTAGTGAAGGTGCAACATTACCTCTTGGAGTTCTCCATGCCTTATTTGAATTTCAGCAGACGTCTGCCGATGAGCTGCAATAGGTGAAGCAGTTGAGATGACAGCATAGTGACATGTTAAATGGTTTGCTGAGAGGGTTTTCATATCTGACAGATTTTATGAGCAAGCACTTTAACTTCTAGTTTGGGTAACAGTGTGCTTCAGTTGGTCAGCTTCACATCAGCCAATAAAGATGAAACTATCCTACTGACATGACCATAGTGGGGCTGCTTAACGATGTCTCCACCAGTTCATCCAGGTACAGAACTATCATTACAGAAGAATCATTGCATTGTCCATTAACAAGTCCAAGTGAACAGTAAACATTTGAAAGGGAAATTAAAAAGAGTCAGTCTCCACATTGATGCCACTGTTATTCCTAGAACTCTTCATGCCTGGCTGTGTGATGCTTATACTAACAGTAAGTCTCCATCCTCTGGTTGCACAACCATCTCTCTGTTGCTTCGCTTGCCCAACAGTTCCCCTCCGTCACTTCACATTTGCTCTAATGACATGCCTGCGGATAGAAGGTGGGTCACTAGTTGGTCAATAGTTGTTTGTAGTTGAGTTTTCAGTCATAACTAATGTGATATTCTGTCAGTGCCAGGAAATGAGGCAGATGGCAGGCAGTTAGAATATGTTTTAGGGAAATTTTGTTGTTTTGTTTTGTTCTAGCTCAGTCTTACCTCAGACTCATGATCCTCCTCCCTTAGGGTTAGTGTTAGGATTGCAGGCATTTACCAACACACCTTGACCAAGAGAGAGCAATTTTTAGAAATCTGTAATATTGTTGTTCTTGAAAGTTTCTTACATACACACAGCGTATTTTGATCATATTCATCTCCTCCTCCTCCTGGACCTCATACCCAACACGCCCAATCCCTTTCAGCTTCACGTCCTCTTATTTTAGGTAACTTACCAAATCCATTGAGTGCTGCCCATACACTCTTAATATCGGCTGACCACCAAACATGGTCTGCTTACCAGAGGACTACACCTTTAATGATAGCTAACTCTTCCCTCCCCCATAAGCCATCAAATGTCAGTAGCTTCTTGACTAGGGAAAAAGCTGTGAGCCCCTCTCCCCTCTGTTAGAATGTTTACTGGCCTGATCTTGTGGAGACCACCATAGCCGTGATGAGTTCATGAGATCAGTTGGCCTGACATGTTCCCTGTCAAAGCGACACTGCTTCACTTTGTGTTGAGGCCCACACTCTGCCTCAACGCTTTGGGGCTAAGTGCTCTGGTCAAGAGAGAGAGAGTGGGGCTCTTGGGGCAGGCGACTCGAAGAATGGAGACAAGACAGGGTGTGAATCAGTCTCTCTTCTATTTTCTCATGTCTCTCTCAAGTCTCCCCTATTGAAGGGAATTCTGAGGTATTTATATACGCAAGCAGGAGAACACAGGTGAAAACACTTTACCACGTGCACCATACAGCTGAGGTCACTAAACAGCAAAACAAGCTATGTGGGATAAACAATATATTTATCAAAGTGTGTTTCAGCTGTTATAGGCTTTTGACAACCAAGTCTTTCATCAGGGTATATGGTTCCAGATGGCTGCAAAGTTGATCTAGCCGCTTTCTACTAAAGTCGGCTCCCAACAACTTTGGTCTTCTTTGACCTCTAGCTCTAACAGTCTTCCTGCCCACTCTATGATTCGGATGTCTCATTTGTAACTCAGCACTCTGTACACACTTATTCTCTACACATTGGTCATTTGTGAATTTCTGTGTAAACCACTGCCCACTGCACAAACAAATTTCACTAGAAGTCTGTGTATTGCACTAATCTATGGGTATAAGAGATACCAGTTTAGAGGGCAGTCTGATAGTAGGTACAGTGAACAAATGATAATAGTACCTTCACTCTGTTGCATGTGAGCTCCTCACCACGAGTTCTTAGCTGGATTATTTATAGGACCAGACATGCATTTTCTCTTCAGAACATGTCTTAAGTCCAATCAATCAGGAAGCACTTGGTTTTGCCTATAACATCGGCACCACTGGTGTACCCATTGGCATATTTTGCCACACTGGTCACTACTGCAGTTCACAGGATTCACAGGTCACAGAACTCCTGATGACCCCTGTCTCTCAGGAGCCTGTATAGCACCCTCCAGTACTTTAAGAGCTCGCCAGCAAGGAGGAGCTTCCTTGTCAGCACTAACTTGATTTCTCCTTTTCCTGGAGAAGTGCGTGGTGTCTTCAGCAGTAGAGGCTTACCATCAGGATCTGGTAAGCCACCAGTTTAGGAAGTTTCGAAGTTAGTAGTTTTCCTGTGGCTGAAATTGTTTTTTTGTTTTTTTGTTTTTTTTTAAATTAAAGACTTATTTTATACAAATGAGTATTTTACCTGCACGTATGCATGTGTACCATGCTTGGTGCCTGGGGAGGTAGGAGTCAGAACTGGAGTTACAGATAGCTGTGAACCAAACCCGCCCTGCAGGGACAGCCAAGTGGTCTTAGCCACTGAACAGTCCCACTAGCTTCCTGGGGGCAGGGGAGAGCAGCTTTAAAACTCAAGTTTTTATTACATTTTATGTCTTTTGTTCAGTGCTGTTACTGTGAAGAATAACAGTAATAAGCAAATATAAAATATTGTTTATCAGAGTATAGCCTGAAAAAAGTGAAACATTCATGTAAATAGACCTTTATACAATTATGCTATAAATTGGAGCTGGGAACATTGGTTTGGGTTAGTATGACATATGAGATGAACAGGTTAAGAGTAAACATTTAGTGGCCAGCTTCAGTAAAATAAAATTGTAGTGTATTGTGTATTTGCCATGTCTTTTTGTACGAATGTCAGTATATATCAATAGGTAGGCATCAGAGGAGAGACTACTTAAAAAGATGGCAGCTCCAGCAGCCTCTGAGGAAATGGGTTAAGCACAAAGGCTGAGATTGTGATTGAGACAAAAGATAGCAGCAAGATAAGAACTAGACAGAATGTACAGGACCCAAACACTGCTGTGAGGAAAGGAGTGCTTTGTACTTGTAGGGCCAGAGCCCCCTTTCGACTCTACTTCTGGATGGAGAATTAATTATACTGTTGAGTTGTTTTACAAAATGCCAACACTGGGGGCTGCCCACCTGGGGTGAATGAAATTAAAAGAAAGAATCTCCTCCTGTATGGGTTTGGGTTTATTTTGTATGTAAGTACATTAGATGGTTTTTGTTTGGGCAGAAAACTAGTCTGTGCTCTCCTGTGTCAGATTGATAGATATACTTGAGAAGCACTCCATATTTTTTTAAATAAATCTGTTTTGTTTGATTTTTTTTTTTTTTTTTTTGGAGACAGGGTTTCTCTATTTAGTCCTGGCTATCCTGGAACTTACTTTGTAGACCAGGCTGGCCTTGAACTCAGAAATCCGCCTGCCTCTGCCTCCCAAGTGCTGGGATTAAAGGCGTGTGCTGCCACCACCACCGCCAGGCTTGATTTTGTTTTTAAAGATTTTATTTTTATGGCAAATTAGATGACTCAGCAGGTAAAGGCACTTGCTGCCAAGCCTAGCAACCTCAGTTCAGTCCTTGGGACCCCACACAGTACAAGGGTGTCCAGATCAATACACACATGCTCTGAGATGCTCACATCAGACATATGCACAAAATGAGTATAACAAAAAGATTTCTTTTGATGGCATGTATATTTGTGTGTTTGTATACTTGAGTGCAGTGCTCATAAAAGCCAGAAGAGGTGATTGTATTCAGATAATTGTGAACTGCCTGTATGAATGCTGGGAACCAAACTCAGCTTCTCTGTGAGTACTGTATGCTGCTGCCGCCACCTCCCCCTCCTCTTCCTCTTCTTCTTCCCCTTCTCCCTTCCCCTTCTCTTCCTCCTCCTCCTCTTCTTTTAATTTGCATGTTTTCTCTTTTATTTATCTACTTGTTTATTTCAGTGTTCTGCCTGCATATATGCCTACATGCCAGAAGAGGGCACCATATCTCATTATAGATGGTTTTGAGCTACCATGTGGTTTCTGGGAATTGAACTTAGGACCTCCAGAAGAGCAGCCAGCATTCTTAACCTCTGAGCCATCTCTCCAGCCCAACAAGTCTCTATTTGAATTGCTTACCAGTATGTTGTTTTCTTGTTGCAAACCAAATTGGTAGCATTCATTTACACCTTTTCCTTGGCCTGGAAGTATTGGCAGATCAACATTGTGATTCCCAACAGTACAAGAGAAGACGTCTGTCACTCTGTTTTGAGAAACACTTAGGGCAATGCTATGAATGTTTTCTTTTCTCATCGTGTGTGTTTGTGTGTGTGTGTGTGTGTGTGTACACGTATGTATGTACGTACATGTTTGTGTGTCTGGGAGTCTGAGGTTTCAGGCACTGAAACCATCACTGCCCTGCTATTTATTGAAGCTCAGAAGATAGGGAACTGTTGGAAAGAGGGAGCCATGGGTGGAGCTTTCTGATCATCCTTGGTTTTTCTCCCCAAATCATTTTGGCAGCTTGGCAGACAGTATAGGTAAATCTGTTACTGTTTGGAATGCTACTAAAAGTATGTTCCAAAATAAGAAAGAAGACCTTTTTAAAAAAGAAAATCTCTCTTTTTAAAAAGATTTATTTATTTATGTATATGAGTACGCTGTAACTGTCTTCAGACACACCAGAAGAGGGCATTAAATTCCATTACAGATGTTCGTGAGCCACCATGTGGGTGCTGGGAATTGAACTCAGGACTTCTGGAAGAGCAGTCAGTGCTCTTAACCACTGAGCCATCTCACCATCCCACAAGAAGATCTAATAGAGCATTCTTAGATACAAATGGGTATCTATACTGTGTCTACTAGAATCTTTGATGAAAGTTGCTAGTTCTGTCTTTATTGAACTATGCTAGGCTGAACGTCTATGAATGTAAGCACACATGCAAAGCAGACGATAGGCTCAACTGGGAAGCCTATAGCTGACCTAAACTTCTCTCTTAGTCATGTTATAAGGAACTGACTGAGGAAGTCTTCAAGACAGCAGTTCCTACTAAAGCAGAAACAGTGGCTGACGGTGTGCCTCTGCTTTGGACAAGACTAGGTAATACACATTGTAACAATGCCGTTTGAAAAGTCAAGGGCTTCCAAAGCACTTACAGGTTCCTCAGTTATTAATCCTAGGTACTGAGGATCAGCACTGTGGTCACTCTTGACTTTGTCTGGACTGCTTAGCTTATGCCTTGTACCTAGTCCTTCCCATGTACTTACCAGTGCATGCTGCCATTTACAGACTGAGCTATTAGTAAAACGGAGTCAGAGAGTTGGAAAAATAACCAAGAGCAAAATAGTAATGTCGTTTCCAGTGGGAAGTATTAGTTACTCTTTTGGGTTCTGTGTTTTGAAGTCATAATTTAGCTAGTCCTGCCGTCCTGGTCTGATACTGTGAGTGAGTTTTCTGGAGTTGCCTGACTTAACATTCATTTCTGACTGATTGGTCTTTGTTCCAGTGAAATTAAGATATTCTCCCTTGACTGTGAGTCTTGGTTTCTTCCCCATTGCTTTGTTAAATACTCTGACAGTAGCAGCTTAAGTGAAAAACGTTTATTTGTCTGGCTTATAGTTCCATCATTGTGGGGAAGACATAGCAGTATGGAAGGAAGGCCAGGTGACAGGAGCCACAGACTCACTGGTCACATAGCACCATGCAGGAAGCAGAGAACAAACAAGTTGGGCATGCCCCAATGACCCACTTCTTTCAGCAAGCTGGGGGCCAAGTGTACAAATGCATGAACCTATAGGAGCCATTTCATGCTCAAACCACAACACTGTCCTAGGATGATGAGAGGAGTAGTCACTAGAAAACGCTCAGTCACATGCCCTGAGAGCATTGTGTTACTAAAATCATGTGCCAGTATCAAGTCCTCTGTCTTTTCTGCACACTTCTCATGATTGCATTTCTTAAGCCTTTACCTGGACTGTTCTTTCTGCTTTTACTTTGGGTACGGAGATCCAATCTAGGCACCTGCTAGGCAAGTACTACTCCTCAGAGCTTTGTCTCCAGCTGCCTTAGTGTTTAGTCTCCTTTTGAGTTTAATGTTAGCTTATCTTGGTGTATGCTGAAATTTGATTTTGCTGTTGTTATTTTCCTTGCATTTTTGGTTTTGTAGGAAATCAATCCAGAACCTTAAGTATTCTAGGCAAGTACTCTAATCATTGAGCCACATGTTTGGCCTATAAAATTAAATTTTTCTACCCTACATTTCAAGATATGGTTTATATAGTTGTGTTTTTAAGTTTGTGATTTACCTAGCAACTTAAAACCAGTACTACTAATTTATATTCATTAGTGACTCTGAAGTGAAATTGGCTTTTGCTATCACATTAGAATCTTTTAACCTGCCTGTTCAGGTCATGGTCCTACATTTTAGCTGGATAAGCGGGTTAGTGTCCTGTTGGCAGGAGGATCAGCAGTTCAAGATCATTTTTGACTGCATAGTGAGTTCAAAGCCAGTCTGGGCAACATGAGAGCCTGTAAAATCTACATTTTACACACATTGTTTACCTAGATCCTAATTGTCATTATTTTAAAAATGTTATCAACACACAGATACTCCCTAAGCCACCCATTGACCTCATGTCAGAAAACTTTTTATTGCTGTAATAATTACAGAAATATATTTTCATAATGCCTTTTATAGTTCTGTGAATGTGAATTTAATATGAAAACAGATTGCAGCCCTTATTTAAGGGTTTAGAGTTTTCCTACATATTGTCATGAGAATTTGATTTCTACTCTGCAGGTCTTTGTATCTCATTGAAAGCCTGTTTTCTCATGGTTAGCTTGTAAAGGTCAGTGAAGGACAACATTCTGAAGGAAGTAGATGGAGCATCTTTCCAGAGCTTGTGCATATCACAGCTGTCTCTTTGGACTTGTTCCAGCTACTGCTCAGTGGCTCTTACAGAAAGGAAATCTTAGAGGCCAGCACTGGGGCTCAGAACATGGTGCTGAAGGACACTTGCTTCCCAAGAATCTCCACTTCATGGGGTGTGTTCATAATTAGACATCTCGTCCCCATGCAGCTGGCCTCAGAGCCTTCAGCCTCTTGCTTATCATCCAACTTTCTGTATCTTTCTTCCAGCCCTTGATGTTTTCCCTGGAATAATTTCTTCCCCCCACATACACACACTAATTTATTTATTTACTTCACACCCTTCTCCCCTCAGGCCCCCTCATGGCTTCTCCCTCCACCTTCCCCTCCTCTTCATCTCTGAGAACGAGGTCCCCTTTGGATACCAACCCACCCTAGCACATCAAGCCACTGCAGGACTAGGCACACCCTCTCCCACTGAGGCCAGACAAGATAGCCCAGTTAGGGGAACAGGATCCACAGGCAGGCAACAGAGTCAGGGTAAGCCCCTGCTCCAGTTGTTTGGGGACCCACATGAAGACCAACCTGCACATCTGCTACATGTGTGCAGGGGGCCTCCTGGAATGATTTTTACAGTTTAGTTTTCTACTTAATTTTCTATTCTTTTTTTTTTTTTTTCCTCCCTATTTTCTGTGTCCCTTTTCCCAAAATCCTGGAAAAAGTCACAATCTAGTAAGAAGTTAGGCATGGTTATAAATTATTTTAATGAGCGTGTAAAGCTCCATTATAAACACCTGCAAGAGACTGTGGTAACATTAAGAAAAGGATTAATTAACTCAAAGTATTTACAATAATCTTGAAATACAGTAGTCAGACTGTTGGATTACTAAGCATCACACTGCTTTGAATCACATTGCTTCTATAGCAAGCCTATGTGGACATCTTTAATTCTTCTGCTCTAAGTCAGACTAAAGACTTGTTTGGAAATTTAAAGATTCGGAAAATATATTTCTATTTTCTGGCTAGTAACTAAAGAGCTGTACTAGAGCTGTAAAGCCAAACACTGCTTTCCCATTGATTTAAGAATAAAGGTAGGAAGTACCTTGTGTATGTCAGTACATAAGAAGCATAAATACATACTGGTTATTCGGAAAACCTTTGCACTTTCTGCGTGTGTAGAACATGTAGGTCCAGAAGATACAAGGTGCTTGCTTCAGCAGTCATGGCTATTGGGTGCTTAGGCTGCCAATTCAGATAGCATAGATGCACCTAAGCTTACAGATAGATGCTTCCAGATGACTTATTTATTGTTCATGTCTTTCTGATGCAGATAGAATATACATTTTTAAAAACTATGTTTTAAGTATTTATTTCTAAAATCAGAGATAGTTTCTGCTTTGTTCATCTGTTATATAAACTCCTAATCTACAGTTGGATAATGCTTTTGCTTCATAGTCTGGTGTAAAATGGCATCCAGCTAGACATTTAGTAGAAGGTTTTGCTGCAGTGACCCAGCAGAAGGCCCGAGCTGAGAAGTGACCATCCTGTGGAAGAAGACATGGGATATTCCTCCAGTTCTCACGAGCTTGCCGTGGGCTACGGGGCAGCACAGTGGTTGAGCTTGATATTGAAGGATGTGGCTCACCAACAGAGAGAACAAATTAACATATACATGCTTCTAAAAAAATGAGACCACCTTAATGGAACAGTTTGTTTATGTAAGTAGAATACTAGAGTAAGCAAAGCCAATTTTCTTTTTCCTTTCTTTCAGGTGGACATGATAGCATGAACCTAATATAGCACATGAGACATAGACATAGGAGTAGTTAGTTTAAGGCCAGCCTAGGCTAATAAGATCTTGCCCTCAAAAACTCTTTGTTGTATAAGAGTGAACATATAGTCTCAACATTGTGAGCCAATGGTCTTTCAGCAACTTATCCCCTTCTGTAGTAGCATGTGCGCATAATTCAAGTACTTAGGAGACTGAAGCAAGAGGACTGTGAGTTTGGGGTCTGCTTAGTTTGCATACCTAGTTAATGGCCAGCTTGGAACTATATAATGAAACTTTGTATAAAAAGCAAAAGATAGAGTGCTTGCACGTGTGGGGCCATGGATTTAATCTCCAGCAGCCTCCTTAAGTGAAAATCCATTTTCTAATGGCTACATCTCTGATCTTTGGTTTACTTACATGTAGAGTGTTAGTGCCTACACCCCAAAGGATTATTGCCAACATAGCAGTAAAATGTAGTTGTAAGGTCCCTTTGCTTTTTCTGTATTTCCATGTGTGAGCTCTGGGATAGCAGTTTTCTTCTGAATGAAGTTGCCACAAGAAGGTAGAAACCATCAAACAAATAGAAATGGATATATCTTCTGGCTGCTGTGTGGTTATTTCTGTGATGCTAGTCAGTCCCCATTTTTCAGAATCTTCAAGGGATTATGGCTATGATTGCATTGCTTATCAATGGAAAGAGAGTTAAATTGTGAAAAGTCTGTTACAATCTATAACCATACCATTGTACAGTAAGCCATAAAATCAATAACCTGTCTATCCTGTTAGTCTTCTTTTCTGTTCCTAGAAAAAAAAATGAGATTCTGGGTTATTGTATTTAAAAGGTGTTCAGTGATTCTGTGACATGGACTTTGTAGCACTATTCAGTAAAGAGAACCATAAACAGCTGCTGTTTTAGTGTAGTTTGTGGTTTAATTTTGTTTTATTTGAACTTTTTTATTCTTGCAGAAAATCAGTACTCACTGGCATTTGCTTTGGGGGGAGGAGTTAGATGAATATTAAAGCTTTCATTTAAGTCACAGTTAGTGTGCAGTTAGTAATTGTGCGCATGGATTCATTTGGTCTCTTTACTAGGCCGTGAATTTTCTTTTAAAATACCGGAAATGCATGGGACTGGATAAATAGTTGAGTGGTAAATGTGCTTAGCCCACAGACATGAGGACCTGAGTTTGAGCACTACACCCACGTTATGGTATAGTTCGGAAAGGAGGAGATGATCAGCAGATCCCTGGGGTTTGCAGGCCAGCCAGCCTCACCTACTTGGTGAACTCTAGGCCATTGTGAAACCCTTATAAAATGAAGTGGAAATAATTAAGAAAGATAGCAGTGCCCACAACTGTTCCCCACATATCGGTATGTGCACCTGCACACATTTAAATAAAAGCATGAGAGACAAAATAATTACATTTTAAATCTGGTTGCTCCAGTGAATCTCTTCTGTAAATTTGAAGATTATTTTTAACTATCAAAATGTATTTTTCTTATATTTAGTCATGATCTTCCAGTCGTCATTTCCCAGGGCTTACAGAATGCTAATGATTGCAGGATTCCTCTGCCTTGCCACCTTTGATGTGCTGTCACTGTGGAGCACCTCATGATTGTCCATCTTTGAGAACTGCTATAGTATAGATATCTAAGTAGGCTGGGATCTTAGTCTAGGTCATACTGCCTTATGATGGAAGATGAATTAGAAGATGCAAACAGAATTGAAAGGAGACCATTTAGGTTGTTGTAGTCTGTACCCATGGTATTGAGGGTAGGAATGAAGGTGGATAGGAAAACGAAGTAAAGGAGCTTATGATGGATAGGTTAGATGTTGGTGGACCTGATAATGAGCGTGGCAGGTTTGTAGACTGTGTCATACCCCTTCCTTCCCTGTTTAATTCCTCTGTTTCTATGCTATGTTCTGTAGGCTGTCTTCTCTCCCCACTCCCATTGAGTTAGCTGGGCACACTGTTTATAGAATCTGTCCACCGTAGCTTTTCTTCTGCTCTGGAATTCAGAGTTAGTTACTATCACACATACTACTAGATTTTCCCACTCTGGACTTCATCTAATGAGGGCCAGAGGAGGACATCTGTTCTGTTCATTCTTCCTTGCCTACTCTGGTGGTTTGAATGAAAATGATCCCCATTGGGCTCATAGGGAGTGGCACAATTGGGAGGCATGGTCTTGTTAGAGTAGGTATGGCCTTCTTGGAGGAAGTGTGTGTCAGTGGAGATGGTCTTTGAGGTTTCAAATGCTCAAGCCAGACCCTCTCTCTTCCTGCTGCCTGCTGATCCAGATGTAGAACTCTCAGCTACCTCTCCAGCACCAAGTCTACTGGCATGCCACCATGCTTCCCACCATGACAATAATGGACTAAACCTCTGAACTATAAGCCAGCCTCATTTAAATATTTTCCTTAATAAGAACTGCCATGGTCATGGTGTCTTTTTACAACAATAAAACCTTACCTAAGACACTATCTACCCAACACCCAACATGGTCCTGGGACAAGACCACACCCTTGGTGTGGAACTAGAATCATCTATAGCTCCCGTGTGCTGGTATCATGTGCCACATGATGGAGTGACCACATTAGCAGGATGTCTGGGCCTTTTCCCACTCATTTCTACAGTTCCACTTTCATTTTTCATTTCCTTTTATTTCATGTGTATGAGTACTTCATCAGAATGTATGTCTGTGCACCATGTACATGGCTGGTGCCGATGGAGGCCAGAGGAAGAGGGAGTTGAATTCCCTGGAACTGGGAATTAGATATGGTTATGAGCTGTGGGCTAGAAACTGAACCTGGTTAGGGCTCTCTTGCTGCTGTCTTTCCCACCCCTCTGTATACCTTCTCATTTCACATCCCCTACTTTACTTCTGGGCCACTTGACTTTTGGTCTCACTGAGTGAAAGCAATCCTGGAAACAGCAGGGAATTTCCTTCTCTTTTTTCTTAAGAGGAAACTTGGAAGGTGTGGGGAGGGGGAGGCTTGAGTACTGGTCCATGGCCCAGATGTAGTTCAAAGGACTGCTCTGGGAGCTGGTTCTCTGTGGGATCCAGAGACTGAAGTCAGGTCATCAGATTATCATGGCAAGCACTTTTACCCACCGAGCCATCTCAGCAACTGTGATCTTGTGTATCTTAAAGGTGTTAATGTCATCTTCCAAATGAATTCCCAAGACTGCTGTCACTAAAACTGAGAGTCTTTCAAATCCCAATAATGCTTAACAATTTCTAAAATATTATAAGTACTTAACCAGAAGTGAGGTGAACATTGTACTGACACAGAGAGTCAGTCATAGGTCTCCTTCATCATCTAAAGTAGTCCATCTCAAGAATATTAAGAGTTGGTACAGCTTAATCACTGTGCTTCAAGGAACATAATTGATAATATTTTCTCATGTAACAATATACATTAAAAACCAATTGGGGCCTGGAAGTGGCACCAGCTTTTAATCCCAGCACTTGGGAGGCAAAGGCTAGCCTGGTCTATAGAGAAGTTCCAGGACATCCAGAGCTACACAGAAGCCCTGTCCTCAAAACCAGAACCAAAACAAATAAGGGGCCAGAGAGGTGGATTTTTAGTTAAGAACACTTGGTGTTCTTGTGGAGAACCAGAGTTCACTTCCTAGCACCTACATCAGGCAATTCACAATCATCTGTAACTTCAGCTGTATCTGTGTGAATTTGATGCTCTTCTGGCCTGTGCAGTTACATACACACAGGCGCAAAAATAGAATACCTTTAAAAACAGAATGGAAGCCAGGCATTATGTCACATTCCTAACCCCAACAGTCAGTAGGTGGAAGTAGAAGCATCAGAACATCAAGCAAGGCTAGCCTTTGTTATATTGAAAAAGCAAGGACAGACTAAGCTATCTTAGACCTTTTCTCAAACGAACAAAATCCCAGAATGGTCTTAATGTATCACCTGGACAAAACACACACACAAACACAAACACTAGCCGCCTACCAATAGAAAAGAAGTGACAGGGGCTAGAGAAATGGCTTTCAGTTAAGAATGTATACTGCTTTTCTAGAGGAACAGGTTTTATTTCTATCACCCACGTCGGTACTCACTACTGCCTGGAACTCCAGCTCTAGAGGGATCTGTTACCTCTGTCCTCTACAGGCACCTGCACTCACATGCATACATTACACAGTCATAGATGCAGGATTTAAAATAATAAAAAAAAAAATAAGAGAAATTACAAAGATTTAAGCTGGAAAGACTATAAGCCATTTCATTTCACATTACTGCATATGCTGGGTAAGAGTAAAGGAGGAGGAATATTTGGATTTTTCTGGGATGTACTTTATACTTAAATAAGTGAGGACCCATTATCTAAAAGATCTACTATGTCTGTTGCATCATAAAATGATGGAGTGGCAATGATAAAAGTGGCAGAAGCCATCTTCGTGTATGCCAGGCAAGTGTTCCACTACTGCATCACATCCATAATGTGTTGGCTGCTTGTTCTTGGGACATGTTAGCTAAGTGTTCCAGGCAAGCCTTGAACCTGCAAATTCTCCTGCCTCAGCCAGAGGAGCTGAGGTTGCAGGCCTGCACCACCAAGCCTGGGGTGATGGTAATTTCTGGTTGAGTTACAGCTTGCCTTTTCATTCTTTCTATTGCTTGTTTTTTTATGAGACCGAGCTTAGAAAAATCTATTCAATATTTTAAAATTTTCATTAAATCTAATTAAATGCAGGTAGGTTGTTTTCTAGTGTCTTCTATAATAAAATCTTTGTAGCCTAGTTTAGAGCAACTGTCTAGATTAAAACACTTAAATAAGTTACTACTGCTCTGATTAGTCAGACAACAGGAAGTGAGTGTTTACACTTCTCAGTGCTGTTGTCAGTGTGTGATCAGGAGTTGCTTCTCTCTAACAGGTGGTTTTCTTCTCTTTTTCAGGGCACTGCTTGGGGACAGCCATATTTCTGACTCCATAAAGTGGCTTTCTATGTAAACTTTGTAGAGGGTCAGAACAATGCCTCCACGACCATCTTCGGGCGAACTGTGGGGCATCCACTTGATGCCCCCACGAATCCTCGTGGAATGTTTACTCCCAAATGGAATGATAGTGACTTTAGAGTGCCTCCGTGAGGCCACGCTGGTCACCATCAAACATGAACTGTTCAAAGAGGCCAGGAAATACCCTCTCCATCAGCTTTTGCAAGATGAATCTTCTTACATTTTTGTAAGCGTTACCCAAGAAGCAGAAAGGGAAGAATTTTTTGATGAAACAAGACGGCTTTGTGACCTTCGGCTTTTTCAACCCTTTTTAAAAGTAATTGAACCAGTAGGCAACCGTGAAGAGAAGATCCTCAATCGAGAAATTGGTATGATATCAGCTAATTGACACTGTCATTGCCAAACTGCAAATAACTATGATGTCTCCTTTTTATTTCATTATTAAGATACTTTGTTTGAATTATTACCTTTGTAATCTTTAAGTAGGTTTCTATTTAAAAATCTAAATTAGGTTTTTTTTTTAACTACTGAGCTATAGAACTTTGTAACACTTTCTGTATAGGGTTTTACTTGACTGGGAGGATTTAGATTTTTCTTTTTCTTTTTTTTTTTAAATTTTATTTATTTAATGTATGAGTGCTATGCTGCATATACATCCGCCTGCCTGAAGAGGACATTAGATCCCCCTATAGATGGTTGTGAGCTACCATGTGGTTGCTGAGAATTGAACTCAGGACTTCTGGAAGAACAGCTAGTGCTCTTAACCACTGAGCCATCTCTCCAGCCCGAGTTAGATTTCTTTTTTTTTTTTTTTTTTTTTTTTTTTTTTTGGTTTTTCGAGACAGGGTTTCTCTGTGTAGCCCTGGCTGTCCTGGAACTCACTCTGTAGACCAGGCTGGCCTCGAACTCAGAAATCCGCCTGCCTCTGCCTCCCAAGTGCTAGGATTAAAGGCGTGCGCCACCACTGCCCGGCGCCGAGTTAGATTTCTTATAGCCAAGTTTTATTACTCTGAAAATGTTGATAAAGGTTCTGTCATATTACTGGATATGGTTATATCCAGTGCATATAATATATTTAAAATGCTTGAAGCCTCATCAACTTTTTTTTTTCTTTTTTTTTTTTTTCTTTTGGTTTTTCAAGACAGGGTTCTTCTGTGTAGCCTTGGCTGTCCTCTTAAAAATGGATTTATCAAAAATTTTTTTTAACTCGTAGACACTTTTCTTGTGTGCTTTTTTATACGTGTGCAGTTCTCAGTACATATAAACCACATCTGCCCTACATTCTTTATAAACATTGTATTTTTTAGGTTTCGTTATTGGCATGCCAGTGTGTGAATTTGATTTGGTTAAAGATCCAGAAGTCCAAGACTTCCGAAGGAACATTCTGAATGTTTGCAAAGAAGCCGTGGACCTGCGGGATCTCAACTCGCCTCACAGCAGAGCAATGTATGTCTACCCTCCAAATGTCGAGTCTTCCCCAGAACTGCCAAAGCACATCTACAACAAGTTAGATAAAGGTAAGGAGGTGGTCCCGCAGTGGAATCTGGTGTTGCTGTAGCTGTGCTGATCTCTGCTGCACTGTTGCCTTTTGCTAGCTGGATCATGAACCTAAGACACGGACTGCTATGCCGTGAGAGCTGAGTGCAGAGTAACGATTTCTGGATAGCAGTCATTCCTTCTTCCTGACTGACTTACCCCTTGGTGAATGCTTATCTCACTAACTCTCAAGAACTGAGTTTAGAACTCACTGTTGCATAGAATGCTAACAGAATTAGAGCTGATTATCTTTTTAAAGTTTAATGTGGAGTTAAGCTCAGTCATGGGTCCTTGTGATCCACTAGCCCACTCAGAAAGGAACCTTGGATGTTGTGTCTTCAGGCAGAGCTTTACCTCTAGTTAGATTATTAACTTGACATGGTTTCTGATTGTGCTTAGAGGAACAGTGAACACTTCTTGGAACTTGTCTTCAGAGAGATGAAGACACAGTGTCTTTTTGTTACAGGACAAATCATAGTGGTGATTTGGGTAATAGTCTCTCCAAACAATGACAAGCAGAAGTACACTCTGAAGATCAACCATGACTGTGTGCCAGAGCAAGTCATTGCTGAAGCCATCAGGAAGAAGACCCGGAGCATGTTGTTGTCCTCTGAGCAGCTGAAGCTCTGTGTCTTAGAATATCAGGGCAAGTACATTCTGAAAGTGTGTGGCTGTGATGAGTACTTCCTAGAAAAGTACCCTCTCAGTCAGTACAAGGTGAGTGATGGTACCTGCATCAGAGATGCACAGAGTTTTGATGATTAATAGTTAAAATTAGGAAATACCATTTGTAAGCTTATTTTTATTAGCATATTTGAATTTTGCTTAATACTGATAGTGAGTGCCAGCCAAGGCTTCTACCACTGAGCTATGTCCTCTAGTGGCCATTTATGATGTGTGTGTGTTTTACGTGTTTTGCTCATGTTCACCCCCATTGAGACAAATGAATTTACCTACACCCACTAATCTCCTTGTTCTTAACCAGACCCCTGTCTATTTATGTTTATGTTTAAATAATGCAATTATTTAACTTAATTATTTAATTATTTAGACTTAGAAGATGTAACAATTATACTAACCACAAAATACTCATTTTATGACCTACCTGCTCCTAGCAAGGATATAGGGACAGTATTAAACTAGAATCTTGGTTTATTAAATTTACTACTAACCTTCTTCCTCTCTCTGTTTGTGACAAGAAGCAGTGGTAGCATACATACACCAGTTACTGTTTAATAAAATAGACGTTGGCCTTTAGTTGGTGGTAGGTGGGAAAGTAGGGAGTTACTATGTGTATAGAGTAACACAGCTAAAAATTTATGTCTAGGGGCCAGCAAGATGACTTAGTGCATAAAGGCACTTGTTTCCAAACCTAATAACCTGAGTCAAATCCCTGGGACTCATGGTGGAAAGAAAGAGCCAACTTTGGATGTCCTATGAATTTACGCATGCTCTGTGATGGATGCATATATAAGTACACATGTACACATACATACTTGAGCTCTCTTAGGCTTGGGATGATGGAGCAGTTGGTAAAGTGTTTGGTGTATAAGTGTGAGTGATTGGACCCCTAGCACCTCATAAAAGCCAGGCTTGGCAACCCATGTCTGACTTTGAAGGCAGAGACAAGAGGATCTCTGAAGTTCTCTGACCAGTCAGCCTGGCCCTTGAGGAGCTCCCTATTCAGGAAATGATCCTCTCTCAATGAAGTAGACAGTGATTGAAGAACATGCCTGACCTTGAACTCTGTGCAGAAATAGATTCTGCTTTTTCAAAATTGAGACCCACCCATTTTAATATTTTTTTAAAAATCTCTGAGCTGAGCAGTGGTGGCACATACCTTTGATCCCAGCATTTGGGAAACAGAGGCAGGTGGATTTCTGAGTTCAAGGCCAGCCTGGTCTACAGAGTGAGTTCCAGGACAGCCAGGACTACACAGAGAAACCCTGTCTTGAAAAAAATTAAATTAAATTAAATTAAATTTAAAAAATCTCTGTTATTTTGAGTCTTGTTTACTTACTATTTTTATTTTTTGGGGTTTTGTTTGTTCAACTTAGGGTCTCATATAGCCCAGTCTGGCTTCAAACTGGTTGTGTAGCTAAGAATGACCTTAAACCTTCATCTTCCTCCATTAGCTCCCCAAGTGCTAGGATGAACGGTGTAGGTAACCATACCAATTTATTTATGGGGCTTTATTGTTTCAGTTAAGTAAATGTTTCTCAGGAACTGCTTGGAGGGAGTAGGGTGGGGTTTGATCCTGAGAAAAGCTTAACTGTGAAGTTTGACATGTGCTGTCAGGCTTACCAAAGGAAGCTGCTTCTCTGTTACAGTGATCGCTTCTGTTATTGTTGTAGTGTTCTGCAGTTAAGAGTAAAATAATAGTGTCAAAAGTTGGCCCTAATGTTTTATTTTATATAAATATATTCAGAGGTTCTAACTACATTATAAACAAACAGCTACTATCAAGAGTAGTCTATGTTTAATTTTTAAAATCACCTTTGTAAATCAATGTGTAACTGCTCATAATATTCCTACATGTTATTATAAGAATGAAGAACCTTATGCAAAGTGGTTCTTTCCTCACTCTGTGATCTCTTACAGTACATAAGAAGCTGTATAATGCTGGGAAGGATGCCCAACTTGATGTTGATGGCCAAGGAAAGCCTGTACTCTCAGCTGCCGATTGATAGCTTCACCATGCCATCATATTCCAGGCGCATCTCCACAGCTACCCCCTACATGAATGGAGAGACATCTACGAAATCCCTCTGGGTTATAAATAGCGCGCTCAGAATAAAAATTCTTTGTGCAACCTATGTAAATGTAAATATTCGAGACATTGATAAGGTGAGGCCAAGGGCTGATGTTTACTCTGTTTAAATCTTTTTTTTAATCAGCCTCTTTTGAGCACAGTACAGGCTATTGACCTCTGCAGTTTTTCAGGTGACTAGAAAAACACAAATCTCAGAAAATATAAACGATTCATGAAGTCTGTTTGAGTTATACCTGCCTTAACTTTCACACAGCTATGGCTCTGTCTATAATTAGAATACCCATAATTGTAGGCTTCTTAAAGTCAATTTTTTTTTTAAGAGTCTGTTTAGTAAAACAGTAATTGGAATTAAAGAGGATCTTTTTAAAGTCTTTATTTAATCCCATTAAGTGAAAATATTGACATCTCATAACAGAGCTTTTAATGTCTTTGTGAATTGTTGCTCTACCTTCAGGAGTTTGACATAACACCTGATACCAGCTTCTCTTGGAAAATGAAGGTCTCTGTATTTTATGCATAGTGCCACAAGCTTGTAGCTATGATAACGTCATAGTGGTCAGAAGCTTCATCAGTTAATTATGAAGCTATACAAAGAAACCATCTGAACAGAACACTTCATGATTATCTCATTTACATTGGTTCTGTTTAGTGTTCATATGCCTATATATAAGTATATGTGTGTGTATTATATATATTGTATATGTATGTATGTATGTATGTATGTACATGTATATAGTGTATATTTTTCTTTCTTTTAGATCTATGTTCGAACAGGTATCTTCCATGGAGGAGAACCCTTATGTGACAATGTGAACACTCAAAGAGTACCTTGTTCCAATCCTAGGTAAGAGGGTGTTTAGACATATTTCATGTCATTAACTTTATAAAAGTTATCTGCATTTCCATTATTTACATATAGAACATAAGGACTTCTTGTTACTGGCTTCTATCTTTCCATTGTTTGAAGTTCAAAGTCTTGTTCTTGATTCAAGACCTGAACTTTAAGGCAGTCTCCTTCAAATGACTCCCAGGAATTAGGAATTCAGTTAGAGAGTCTTTGAGAAAAAACAGTCTACTGTGGGAAAGCGGGTTGCTGGGCACCCTGGGCTTCATTCTTGCTTAGGTGTGCTGAGGAAGTGGAAAGTGCTTCAGAGCTTGTAGGCCTCCTGTTTCTTTGTCCTTCTTGTGAGAGATTTTTGAGGATAAGACTCAACCCCTTAACTGAAGATGGACGTTATAGAATGCAGTAGAGCTAAGTAGTGAGACTTCAAAGGAATTCCACAGCAAAGTTAGACTGAGTTCCAACAGTCAAAAAAGAAGAAAAGACAATCTATTACATTGCCAGAGTTGACGAGTGTTCTAGAGCTTAGAACAAGTTCAGGGTGACAGTCCCTTGTCTGTCAGGGTGAGGAGAGGCAGTTGTCATCTTACCTGAGCCTATATATAGGTCAATCAGGGCGTCATTGAGGGTAGATGGTACACATGACAACAATTTCATATCCTACTCATACTCCTTGTTTGCTAGAGTAAGGGTGAGCTGATTGTAGGAGATTTTAAACAAATAAATAGTATTTTGAGGAACCAATCCAAAGAATTCCAGGAGCCCAAGCACAGAGACTCCTGGTTGTTTCAGAGCCGAGAGTAACACTTTAGAAATGCTACTATATTGACATTTAGAAAAATAAAGTGACTCTTAAGCCTTCTGGCTTTTGCTCCCTGTGGAGGAGATGAGATGAGGGGTTGAGCTGCATCTCTAGCCACATAGCTGCTCAGAGCCAGCCTGGGCCTCACCAACACGCACCCTGACCAAACAACCAAGTTATAAAAATCTTAAGTTTAGTCTTTACGCATAGAGTTTCTAATTAGGACTAGAGAGATGGCTCAGCAGTAGTGTTCTTCCTAAGGATCCAAATTCAGTTTCCAGCATTCCCATTGGGCAGCTCATAACTACCTGTAACTCTAGTTTTGGGGATCCATCACCCTCTTCTGGCCTCTGCAGGTACCTGCACTCACGTCCTATAAACACAGCACACACAAATAATAAAAATTTATCTTTAAAAAATTAATTTTTTAAAGTAGAAGTTAAATCCCTAAGGTAGTAATATGAAAATGTCAGTAAATTCTTTAACTTCTGCATTTATAAAAATAAAAATCAGAAATTAATATGAAATTATTAGAAAGATAGGAGAGTAGACTTGGAAAATGTTAAGATTTTATTTATTTTATTATTTTGTGTGTTTACCTGAATGATGTGTCTAGTACCCTGGCTTCTGCAGCTTTATTTCAGTTGTTGGATTTGGGTTGTTTGCAGTTGAAGGATGTTATGCATAGTTAAATTAGCAGTCTCTGGATAACACATTACTGTGTTTTGTTCACAGTGGAGCTGGGTCATAGGGTATACATCTGTTAATTTTCCAAGGCTTTCCAGTTTCCATTTGGTTGTAACAAATGATGTACTTAGTCCTAGTGCTTGAGGTTTCCTCTTAGTGCATTTCTTGCCACCTGTCCTTTGTCTTGTAGAGTGTCACCCTTGAGGTATGACTAATAATACTGACTCAGACACCACCCCCATACCCACCGCAACTTTCTGAGACAGGGTCTCACTACGTAGTTCTGGCTGACCTGGAACTTGCTATGTAGGTCAGGCTGGCTTCAGACTCGTAGCATACCTTCACCTTGTGAGTGCTGGGATAAAGGTATAAGCCTCTACCTCCAACCTTTTGTCATTTTACTATAGTTCTGAAATGTGTCTTTGTTTGCTTGTCATTTACCTCAACTTTAGTGTTGATGCATTGTGGAGCCATGTGTGCACTTAGGAAAAAGCTTTGTCTTATCAATTTTCTATAGGTGGAATGAATGGCTGAATTATGATATATACATTCCTGATCTTCCTCGTGCTGCGCGCCTTTGCCTTTCAATCTGCTCTGTTAAAGGCCGAAAGGGTGCTAAGGAGGTAAGTCATCTCATGTTAAATAGCCAACTGTGGCTTTCTCCAAAATCCCAGTGCCTCTGATTCAAAGTTACTCACAAAATGGGCAGGTTTTATTTTCCCTTTTTGTTTGTTTGATTAGTTGGTTGGTTGGTTGTTGTTGTTTTAGCCTAGTCCTGCCATGTATGTAACCCAGGGTTCCCTTGAACACAGTTTTTCTTCTTAGACTCTCAAGTATGGCTGGTAGGCATGCGCCACCATGGTGCATTTTTGTTTGTTTGTTTGTTTGTTTTTGTTTTTGTAAAATATTAATTGACTAAAGCCCTGGGAGATATTAGTGACTTTCTCATTTAAGAGTACATTGGGAAAACCTGAGAAGTTTGTTTCTGATGAATAAGTACATCATGAGTTCATGTTAGTTAACCACACTGAGTGACTTCTGGCGTGACCACACCCCACTCCGGCTGCTTCACATGTCCTTTTGAAAATAGACGGAAAACACGACAGAGAACCTTTCAGATTTGAAAAGCCAGTGTGGCTGTGGTAGACCTTGTGTTCCTTTGGTTATCGAGATGACTGTTGAATTCTCCTCCCAGAGAAGAAGCGTATTTGGAAATGTGTGATTTATTCACAGAATCTTGAATATTTTCTTTGTTTCATTAAGGAGCACTGTCCGTTGGCCTGGGGAAACATAAACTTGTTTGATTATACAGACACGCTAGTGTCAGGAAAAATGGCTTTGAATCTCTGGCCTGTACCACATGGGTTAGAAGATCTGCTGAATCCTATTGGTGTTACTGGGTCAAATCCAAATAAAGTAAGCTTTTTATTATCAGAAATTAGTTTGTTTATGACAGTTAAGCATAATATATACTCAGTAACCTGTGTTCTCTATTACAGGAAACTCCATGCTTAGAATTGGAGTTTGACTGGTTCAGCAGTGTGGTGAAGTTTCCAGACATGTCTGTGATCGAAGAGCATGCCAATTGGTCTGTGTCCCGAGAAGCTGGCTTCAGTTACTCTCATACAGGACTGGTGAGGACACCCTGGGCTTCTTATATCTCAGCAGTAGTGTCTAGAGATGAGCACGATCTTCTGTGCAAAGCATGTGTGGCTCAGTCGTCCTGGTGTGGACACTGTTGAGCTCTGTAGTAGGACTTGAGTAAAGAACATTTTCTATATCCTTGCATTCCACCTGTACCTGTTTCTTGCTTTATTTGAAGCCCTGTTAGATGCCACTGTGTATACAGCATTGGTGTAGATGCTATAATGAAGTTGTGGATCATACAGCATGGTATGGTGAGGGCACAGAGGTGGGAGGAACAGTGCTATGATGAGAATAACTGAGGTGGGTAGGGCTGACCTGGTGGATATCAAGCCTAGAAAAAACCTCTGTGTTAGAACCTGGAGTTGAGGCTAGTGTATCAACATGAGGTGAACTTTGAGGCAGCAGAAACAACTCTGCATCACACCACACTAGTCTAAGTCTCCAGAGACAGTGTAACTGTTCACCTTGTTATCTAAGCTTAAGCACCAGAGTTAGTCAGATGAAGAACTGCTAACTAAGCTTGCTGATTAATATTGAGCCGAGATTGTGAGATGTGTCTGGTCAGGCATAGTGATAGCACTGCATATGAGCTCCTTTCCCAGGACACCTTGACAGGCAGTTTAAACCCATGGTCTTCCTGTGTACACAGTGTGAAAACAAACCAACATAAACTAAAAACATTTCTTCTTGGAGCAATGGTAATACTTTGTAAGGGTTGAGAGTTTGTAAATTATAGTGTGTTTTATTTATTTTTATAGAATATAGAGAACACTTTGGTTTGCCATTTAGATATACAAGAAATGTTTCTAAGTGTAAGAAAATGATGGAACCTTAGTCTTCCTAGATGTTAAGGTACTTTTCTATTTTATTCCTTCCATGCCAGGGAAGGCTAATGAAATACAGAGTTGTAGAGGGGGAGGGTATAATAGCCTGGAGAGTACAGCAGTACACAGTAGTCAGTAGTAACATCTCCAAGAAGAGTGTAAAGATTTATGAGTCTGCAAATACCTGGTTTATAAAGCTTAGGGTCCCCCCCCCCCCCTTTGTGATGTTTTCAGACTTTAATTAGACAGATTTTCTCACTTTCCCTCCTTGGGAAAATCATAGGAATGTGGGCATCAGTGTTTCTCAGGCTAAGCCTACACTGAATGCCAAGTGCATCTTGTTTGTAGACTATGCTGTGTGTGGCAGGTTGCTGAGCCATATCTGTGGCCTCTGAACCACTAGCACCAAACTGACAATCTAAAATGTCTCCAGAAATAACCAAAAGTCCATGGAAGACAGGGAAACTCACCCCATCTCAGAACTGCAGCTTCAGACTCTGATGGTGAGACTTGTCTTGTAAGTGCATTGTCAGACAGTATATCCTCAGTAGGGTAAAACGAGTGAGAGACAGTAAGTCTGTATTTATATAAGTCAGTAATTGAGTAGGGGTGATTCAATCTCTATATTTTGTGTCAAAAACTCTGTCCCCTATGTAGTATTTCTTTCATGTTCCATGATGTATCACTTTATACACTGTATACTGTATACAGTATATACTGTAACATACACTGAGAAAAACAAGGAAATTAGGCTAAAAAGATGGCTTGCCAGATTAGAGCACTTGTTCTTGCAGAGGACCCATATTATATTCATATTTGGTATATGTGTGTGTTATATATATTACATGTGTGTGTGTACACACACACACACACACATATCATGACTCACACACATCATGACTCACAGCCATCCAGTTCCAGGTGATCCATTGCCTTTGTCTGACCTCTTCAGGCATAAGATATGTACACATTCATAGATGTAATTTAAAAAAAAAAAAAAAAAAAAAAAATCTAAGCCAGAAAATCAAGGAAGGGAAGACATATTTTTGGCTCATGTTTAGGGATCTTTGTGCTTTATGGTGGTGCTCCAGGTGGATGCTGGGAAGGGAACAGAGGAGGCCTAAACACAGGCTTCCTTCTTCCCTTTGTTCTGTTACCTCAGGGTGACGGAATGCAGAAGGCAGATGTATATACATAGACCTGTGAAAGTAAAATAGTGGTGAAGAAGTCTTTCCTTGACCATATGACTTATAAATATAAATGAAATTATTTATAATGAAATGATGAAATAAATAATTAAAAAGAAAATGATTTATAATTGTTGAGCATGAAAAAATGGCCATCTTGATGTCCTCAGCAAAAGTATGAGCCATCAGTGTCAAACAATGTGTTATGACAGTGTTATTTACAGTTTGACAAAAATATTTCAAGATGAGGTGCATATGAGAAAACACTAAGTTTATTATGCTTAGATTCTCATTAAAATACGTAGTAAATTATTTCATATTAACATATAAACATTTTAAAAATACAGAAGCAGACGGAGTCCGTGCTTGCTGGTGATTATTAGTAATGATTTAAGACAACAGGTTTCTGGTCTAGACCCATGGAGTAGCCGCCTAACTGATTTCCCTTTTTTTTTTTTTTTTTTTTTTTTTTTTTTTTTAACAGCTGCAAAAGGCATCATGGAACATAGATCAAACCATGGCATTCATCCCCTAGGTAGCTCTCAGTAAAACACTTGTCAGCCTAAGCTGCCAGCTCACATGCTGGACCCCCCCCCCCCCCCACCCCCGCTGTCTCTGTCTTCTTATCCACTGGCTGTTGCTCTCCCTTGCTTTCCTCTGGTTTCTCCATTAGACTGGACTTACTGTTCAGAAACTCTGCTATTAGAATGGGTGCTCTATGAGTAGGAGCTGCTTTGTAATAGGAGCAGCAAGAATGAAGCAGGGCACGGGACACACTTAAAGTGCTTGTTCAGTGATTATGTTCACTTAGAACTTCCTCATCCTGTTACATAACTTCAGGGTGCATCAGTATATAAAGACAGTTAACAAGGAGGACTCCTTTGACTTGTACTGTTCTAAAAGGCTAGAAAATGATACCAGTTTTGAATAATATACTAATAAGCATCTGTAATCACTGTTCCGATGACCTATTATATATATCTTTGTTTTTTGTAGTGGTGGGAGGTGGGTGTGCATGCCCCAACTTACATGTGGAGCTCAGAGACAGCTGTGTGGAGTAGGTTTCTCCTTCTACCATGTGAGTCCCAGGGATCAAACCCAGGTTGTCGGGCTAGGCAGCAAGCATCATTATCTAATCAGTGTGCTGTCTCTTGGGCCCTCTTGGTTTGGTTTGGTTTGGTTGTTTTGTTTCATTACGTGGTAATACTCAGGGATTATTTAGGGTGTTTGTTATTCAAAGACTTGGAGACAAATAGTGTGTGTTTAAAGAGAGTAAATCTATTTCCTGGGATTACATAATAAGTTTGTTACTTTCAGTCTATTTCCTTAATGTTGAAATGCATAGTGCATTAATGAGTGAGCTCATCTTTTCATCTTTCTTAATTTACATTTAAATTTAAAAGCTTGCCAACAGTTATGTGGATGATTTAGCAAGGAACATGAAAGGGTTTGCATTTTTATTTTAGTATACTACTACTTTTTACTCTCTTCTGTCACAAGCATTATCAGGCTATAGTTAGTGGACGGTAAGAAGAGCTTCAGAGAGAGGAAGAGCCTGGCTTCCTTCCTCTTCGCCCTAGTCTAGGCTAGGAGTTACTGTTCTACTTCTTGGTGGTGATAATAGCCACATACCTGCATCTGTTCTACAGATACTATTTTAAATTAGTTCAGTGAGAATAACAGATTGTTTTATAATAGTTAATAAGCTATGTGAGGTTTATTAAATATCAGTTTGCTTTTTTAAACATGTATTCATGAATCTCAAGGAAAATCCATGGCAGAGAAATTCATATAAAATCTTATTTTATTTTACAGAGTAACAGATTAGCCAGAGACAATGAGTTAAGAGAAAATGACAAGGAACAGCTCCGAGCACTTTGCACCCGGGACCCACTGTCTGAAATCACTGAACAAGAGAAAGACTTCCTATGGAGCCACAGGCAAGTGTGGGGAGTGAGGCTCTCAAGTCAGAAGGCTGAGGGACCTTATTCCTGTCAGGGGACCCATGTAAGTGACCCAGCACACCATTTGGTTGTTGTTTTGGAGGTCGTGTCCCTCGATGTAGTCCAGGTTAGTCTTGAGCTCAGTGTACAGCCAGGCTGCCTCTCCTGGAAATCCTCCAGCTCAGCCTCCTAACTGATGCTGGGATTACAGGTGTGCCCCATGACTCCTGGCTTGTTTTTAACCATACTTTTACTATACTTAAGTAGGGTGTAGTTTAAATGTTATTTTCTTTATTGATGGTGGCCTTTTCAAAAGTATGGACACAGTTATTTCTTTCTAGAAAAACATTCTATGTTGATACTTAAACATTTAAATAGTTGGGTTTTTTTTTTTTGTTTTTTGTTTTTGTTTGTTTGTTTTTGTTGGGCATGGTTTCCGCCCAAACTGGCCTTGAACTGTAGTTGAGGATGATTTTGAGCTTCTGATTCTCCTGCCTCCACCTCCTAAGTACTAGAATTGCAGGCATGTGTCATACATGGTTTACAAGGTATTGTAAATTGGGATGAAACCCAGGGCCTCACGCATGCTAGGCAAACACGTCACCAACCTAGATACATTCACTTCCCAAACTTTTTTTTTTTTAATGTTTTTAATTGATGGTAGTGATTTAATCTACAGCATTTTACAAACTAAGCACATACTCTGCCACTAAGTTGTAACCCCAGACGGACAGTTTTTTGAAATGTGAAGTTCAAGCAGGAATATATGCACAGACACGCGTGCATGCTTGTGCGTGTTAGACCAGTTCTTCATGGCTTTGTTGGCATATATTTTTCCTTATGGAAGAAACAATCTTACTGGTACTTGAGACACTGGTGCATTTTTTTCTTTATTTCATTGCACTTATTATTGTGGGGCAGGGGTCTCATATGACACAGTATGCATGTAGAGGCTGGAGGACAGTCTACAGGAGTCCTCTCCCCTTCATTGCTTGCACACATCAGGCTTGGTGGAAAGCACCTTTACTCATTGGCTGTCTCACTCTCCCTACACTGTTGCATCTAACCAAAGGAGTTGCAGTTCAGATTGTATAGAGAATCTGGGAAGCATAGATCTTATCCAGTAAGCTCATGACGTCCACAAAGGTGAACTGTTTGAGTAACATAAATGTAATTGTCCTTAACTGTCAACTCACCTTTATCCTCCATTGAATCCTTTGTCTTTACCCTCTTAACTGCATCTGCATGGATATGCAGATATATGTACAACCATAGTCTTCAACACAGGCTTGGGTTTCCATATAGGCTGGTGGTAATGATAAGCTTAGAACTTGATACAGATGCATGGTGGGGAATAAGATGTTAGCCCTTCGCATGACACCATGGTCTTTATTATCTCCCCAACAGACACTACTGTGTAACTATTCCTGAAATCCTCCCCAAATTGCTTCTGTCTGTCAAGTGGAATTCCAGAGATGAAGTGGCCCAGGTGAGATTATTTAAGGGCTCTTGCTCAGAACCCATGTGTTGCTTAAATCAACTCTCAAAAAATCTGCATCAATTTAGAGGGAAAATAGACTATAAATGATTACAATGACATAATTAAGAAAACACCAGTCATAATCATTTTCATATATAGAACTAATTGAAAAATATGAAGCAAATTTTAAGATACTTCATTTAAGCTAAGTTTTTTTTTCCCATTTTTTATTGGATATTTTATTTACACTTCAGATGCCATCCCCTTTCCCCATTCCCCCCCCTTAGAAAACCCCTATCCCATGCCCCCTTTTCCTTTTTGCATTTATACACTGTTGTGAAAATGTTAATCAAAGGCTTTATAAGTTTGGTAATGCTCAGTCAGAGGTGTAATCTACTACCCAACCTAGATATATCAACTATCTTTGACTGGTGGAGACATGTGAACATCTGCCTCCCTGTCTCCCCCCTCTTTTTCTCTCTCATCACCTAGCTTCTCCTCTCCTTCTTCTCTTCCTCTCCTTACTCCTTCTCTTTTTCTCAGTACTCCTCCCACCTTAGCTCCTTCTACATACCACCCTTCCTTTAAAATAAAACTTTTCTCTCAAAATACAATTAGAGCATAATTATGCCAATTTGTACCAGTGAGGTACAAGATAGTCCTAATAGATGGCTCAGCGGTTAAGAGCACTGACTGCTCTTCTGGAGGTCCTGAGTTCAATTCCCAGCAGCCACATGGTGGCTCACAACCACCTATAATGGGATCTGATGCACTCTTCTAGTGTGTATCTGAAGACGGCTCATATAAGCTAAGTTTTAAAAAGATGTTAAAACAGTGTTTTAGATTTTAACATACAATTTACTCTTATTCTCTGTTCATAGATGTACTGCTTAGTAAAAGATTGGCCTCCAATCAAACCAGAGCAAGCCATGGAACTCCTAGACTGTAACTATCCAGATCCCATGGTTCGAAGTTTTGCCGTTCGGTGCTTGGAAAAATACTTAACAGATGACAAACTCTCTCAGTACCTCATTCAGCTTGTACAGGTAAGACACCAGAAACTGATAATGCTTCACTTCCAAACGGCTTATCAAAGTAGCAGCATTAGTTTTATGCTTTTTAAAAATCCATTTATTACTTTGTGTGTAGAATTTTTTCTTTAAGTCCAGCCATAGAGAAATGGGCCTGATTCACCTGAATTTTTGTTGCTTTTCTTCTGATTCCTCAGGTCTTAAAATATGAACAGTATTTGGATAACCTGCTTGTGAGATTTTTACTCAAGAAAGCATTGACAAATCAAAGGATTGGCCATTTTTTCTTTTGGCATTTAAAGTAAGTCAGATTATTTCCCTACTAAGTTTCTTTGATATATATATAAACTCGCTTCCCTAGTAAGTGCATGAGTCTTGTTACTGTGTCTGTCTGGAAAACTGCTCTATGCTGCAGGCCTGTTGCACAGTTAGTTCTTTTTTAGAATTAAATGACCAACATAAGTCAGAACTGAATTTTGTGTGATTAGTACAAATATTTTTGAAAGATTTGCTTCTATTTTGAGCCAAGTAAAATTTACCAGATGCAAATTAATGATATGATAGGTTCACTGTATACATAGATGACACTGTCCCAAAATAAAAATCTTACCTAGGAATTCAAAAATAACAATGGCAAATTACCAGGTTTCTAGTGAGAAAATAAGCTAAGGCAGGGAGATCACAGTTACCAGGCCAGCCTGTGCTTCATAGAGAGATGCTGCCGTGCACGCGAGTGTGTGTGTGTCATAGATGCTGCCGTGTGTGTGTGTGTGTGTGTGTGTGTGTGTGTGTGTGTCTCAGTGTCATAGATGCTGCCACGTGTGTGTGTCATAGAGAGATGCTGCTGCGCACGTGAGTGTGTGTGTGTGTGTGTGTGTCAGTGTGTGTCATAGATACTGCCGTGCGGGTGTGTGTGTGTGTCAGTGTGTGTGTGTCAGTGTCATAGAGAGAAGCTGCTGCTGTGTGTGTGTGTGTCAGAGAGATGCTGCTGTGTGTGTGTATGTTATAGATGCTGCTGTGTGTGTGTATGTCATAGATGCTGCTGCTGTGTGTGTGTCAGAGAGATGCTGCTGTGTGTGTGTCATAGATGCTGCCGTGTGTGTGTGTGTGTGTGTGTGTGTGTGTATGTGTGTGTGTGCAGTGAGATGAACAAGGAAAACAACTTTTTGAGGGGTGCTATAGTGTGTGTGTGCAGTGAGTTGAACAAGGAAAACAACTTTTTGAGGGGTGCTATAGTACTCAGAGTTGTCACAAACCACCTACAGTACAAGAAATTTAGAAACAGGTTTGTGTCTAGTGTAGCTTTGTGTTTTGTAATTTTTGGGTTTTTTTTTTGTTTGTTTGTTTGTTTTTTTAGTTAAAGTTGGTATTTAGAGAAGCTATGTTTAAAATAAATGTAGAGGCAGTTGGGAAAATGTAAACATGCTTGCAGGAGACTTGGAAAACTCGGTGAGCTTTTTACCTGCTTCAGTTAACTTTATTATTCTCCTTTTCTACTTGCTTATTTTGTATTTTACATTGAGATTAATGAATGAAAAGTAGCTAAAAATAAAGCCTAAATCAGTAAAATACCTAGTTTGTTATTAAATTTACACAGCCAAGACCTACCTGAAATAATACTTGGTTATTTGCTTCTAAGTTGGTAGGTTTTTAATCATTGTGTTATTGATTAAAACATGTATTGAACTAGAAAAAAGTTTTTTCTATCTTTTGAGAAAGCATATATGCTAATTTAAGACTAGGTATAGGTCAGTACCTGAATTCAATAAAAGCCATGCTCACCGCCTGTCTCCATGTATTTGCTATTCTGCACACCCTCTTGACCAAGATTACAGTTTTGCCTTATCCAGACACTTAAAGAACAAACAAACAAACAAACAAACAAACAAACAAAACTACTTGTAGGACTGGAGAGAGAGCTCAGGGATTAGAGTTCTCTCTCAGAGGACCTGAGTTGACTTCGCAGTGCTCACAGGACAGCCCACAATCATCCAGCACTCTTCTTCTGGTTTCCACAGGTACTGAGTAGACACGGTACACAGGTGTGAGTGCAGGCAAACACCCATGTGCATAAAACAAGCAAAACAAAGACTATACATATACATAGATAAAATTTGCCTATTCTTTTAGATCTGAGATGCACAATAAGACTGTCAGTCAGAGGTTTGGCCTGCTGTTAGAGTCCTACTGCCGTGCCTGTGGGATGTATCTGAAGCACCTGAACAGACAAGTAGAGGCCATGGAGAAGCTCATCAACCTCACTGACATTCTCAAGCAGGAGAAGAAGGATGAGACACAGAAGGTGTGTGAATGGCTCTCTCATTGGTTTTGTAGACTTCCCTTGACGTTGGAGCCCAGTGCACATAGAGTGTAGTTCTTAATGATTTGGATTTGAGTTCTACTGCCTGCCAGCTGTATGGTAGACATCTTATGCAGGCTCCTAGGACTCATTTTCTTCAAATGTAAAATAAAAAGAATACTTTAAATATAGAGTGCTTATGAGAAAGAAGCTAATCACATGACAGGAAGCACTTGTCACCTCCTTGGAGCATAAGGGGTGCCCACTATGTGCCTGTTTTATATAGCTGTAAGTAATTTGTGATGTTGGTAATGATTCTGAAAATAAGTAGAAGTGCCTTTAACTGGACTCAGTAAACAACCTGTCATACTCAGGGTCTTCAGGACCTTTCCACTCTCTTCTCTCATTACTGCCAGCTACAAAGCAAGTATTGCCTCCCCTCTGGTGAAATAGCTGAATCCATTCACCAACAAGTCCCAATACCCAAAGAACATAAATTAGCAGTACAGAGTCAATTTCTTCCCGACATCTATATTAGTAATACTGGAAAGCAAAACAACTTTTTTAAAGTTGGTGCAGTCAAGCTAAAAGAAAGTTAATGTAGTTATTTAGAGGCCTTAAAATATATGATTGAATTGACTCTTAGAAAGTGCAGTATATAAATTCAAATAGAGATATATGAAACAGACCAGGGTATAGCTGTTGGTGGTACAGGAATGGCATGCACAAGTTCAATCCCAGCAGCACATAAACCAGGATTTGGTGTAGTGTCTTGTGTGGTACATGTAAATGAGTAAGTAAATAAATGTGAAAAGGAAGATTAGAAAAGAAGTGTACTGTTTATGATGTGGTGATCCTGGGCAACAGGGCACTGCTTTGAAATTTAGAAAGAAAAATATTTATATTGCAGTAGCTTTGGAAAGATAATTTCCTAAGCGTGTCTTCTGTGTTCTAGTCTACATATTACATGATGACTCTTGTACTGTGGCTTCATTAAGAAAGAAGGATTCATGACTCAACTCATTGGCAGCCTGAATGAGACTATGGTGAGGACCTGAAGCCACGCTCAGTTCCTGTGGAGAGCTTTGTGTTTATACTAGAGTATGGAGGGCCCTGTGCTAGCATACCTTCACTCAAAAGAGCTGCCTAGTCTGCTGATGAGAATGTCTAGATATTCACTTAATAGAGAGAAGTGGGGACCCTCACTCCTCAGATTGCAGGGAGAAAACTGTGCATTCCTACCCCAACCTTTGTCTCAGTACATTTTGTATTTTCAATAAATTAACATTTCCTTTAAACATGTCCGATACTGCTTGATAGTTCTGAATAAATGGATAGCTCTGCACAGTATAAACTGCATGGAGTGTGAGATTCTCTACAGCAAGTGCTTTTCCAGATTTTTCCATCCACGCTCTTTTTTACCTAACTGTGTGAATGTTTGAAGTTTTCTAACAAGCCTAAAAGTAAGAGTATTAAGCTCAGATCTAAAATAGCCTGGTCTTTCCTTGTCTTCAAATAAGGACCAACAGACTTTCTTAATACAGTGCCAGGAGTCAGTACTTGACTTCTAAGACCACATAGTCTGGCCTTACATACTGAACTCAACTGTGAAAGCAACAGTAAAAAAAAAAAAAGTGGCAGGGCAGGGTTTTAATGCACGTTCGTTTATGAAAGCCATGGCTGGTCAGCAAGCAGTACTTGAGAAACTACTTAAGAGTCATGTCAGCCAGCAGAGCTTGTCTTCCAGAACCATGTTCCCATCTTAGCCCCTCCCCAACAGTACTGCTCCAGTCACGGACTTCCCAGGCAGCAGAGTTCGCCTGGCCCAGGGAACAGAAGCACAGATCACTGCTGCATTCCCAGTGTCAAAGGAAGCAGCAGCTACTTTTCCCTAATGAACTGCACTTCTCATTTGAGCTGTGCTTTGTTATCAGGTACAGATGAAGTTTTTGGTTGAACAGATGAGACAGCCAGATTTCATGGATGCTTTGCAGGGTTTTCTGTCCCCTCTAAATCCTGCTCATCAACTAGGAAACCTCAGGTAAGGTTAATGCCCTTTGTTGATATGTTTTAGTAAGTATTTTTTCACATAAATCTTAACAAAAATCCAACCCTCCAATTCTTATAAAACAGCAATAGTAAAATAGCCTTAAGCTAGAGCTACGTTTATTTAGTTTCTGCTATTTTGATAATAGTTTAAATCTTTCTATGGTTGGAAGTTCTGATACCATAGACAAGAAGTTGGGAGTGGTCTGTATAAAACTAGTTATGTATTCTTAGATTGGCTGAAAATTTATATAACATTTTAAGATTAGTGTTTATTGTTTTTAAAAAATGTTTAATTCTTATTATACTTAAAAAGGTTATATTGTGTATGCATTTTAAGTAGATCCAAAGACCAAAAGTATAAAATGTTAAGGTGCCTGGTAAAGTCTTCACCTATTTTACAGGCTTGAAGAGTGTCGAATTATGTCTTCTGCAAAAAGGCCACTGTGGTTGAATTGGGAGAACCCAGACATCATGTCAGAGCTACTGTTTCAGAACAATGAGATCATCTTTAAAAATGGCGACGGTGAGGAGAGCACAGTGAGCTCATGTTGTGTGCATGCTGCTGTCTTTATACACAGGATATTTATGAACCATGGCGACCTTTTAACCACTTAAGGAGTGCTGTATAAAATCTAGAATATTTTACAGTATGTGAAGGAGTTTGGGGAATTGGGATATTATGCTTTAATATCCAGAGATATTAAAGGTCCGGAGAGAAGAGTAGGCATATGCAGACACTTCTCAGCTCCCCTCATCTACCTTGAAGGTTGACCCTCCTGCCATAAGGAACTCACTTGTTCCGAATCTTAGCAACCAGGTGAGATAACTGAAAATTGAGTCCTATAATTCTGAATCTAGTACTCATCTCCATACACCCCAGGGAGTGTTCATGAGTAGGAAAGCAAAAGTAGCAAGTCTCTGCCCTTATTCATTCCTGGGTCAGACTGTGAATTAAATTGACAGAAGCCAGACAAGCAGGAGAAAAACGTGTGTGTGTGTGTGTGTGTGTGTGTGTGTGTGTGTGTGTGTGTGTGTGTGTTTAAAAAATCACCCAGAATATATATGAGACTCCAAAGAAAGGCCAAAGCTGGTCCATCTTCCTGAGCTATATTGGGGCTGTGAAAGGCTGACATAACAGGAGGGGAACGGTCAGAACTAAGATGAGTAAAAGGTGGTCTTAACACCACACTGAAACAGTCTCTCCATCAGAGTTGTTTGAGCTGGACATAGAGGCACACAGCCATAGTCACAGCACTTGGGAAATGAAGGCAGGAAGCTACGTAACAAACTGAAGGCCAGCCTGGGCTATGTGAGACTCTGTTTCAAAAAATATTATCTCAGAGATGTCTTTAAATAGGTGACAATCAGGACCTGATCTCAACCTCCAGTTGACTGTCAACCTAGTATCAGCCTTCCCCAATTGAGCTGAAAGTTGATCTCCTTCAGAATTAGGAGCCTTGGAATCATTGTCGGCCTTGGCTTACTTCCTGTATGCAAGGCTTGTTTGCACAGCATCTATTCCTTAAGCATCTGTGTGCTGGACCCTATGATGAGGGCAGAGTCTGCCCTATTATAGCCTAAAGTTCAGAGGAACACTTTTCAACAGCTAACTCCAAAAGTGACAGAATCATGAGACAGAGAGTAGTCTTCTGAGAGACTAGGACATTTATGTAAAGAACGGGCTGCAGGAAGAGCAGGGCTCACCAGTGGCTTGTAAGAACAAACTCAACAGTGAGTGCTGTTGGCCCTGAGATTGCCTTGTAACCAAACTTAGATTCCATTCTTCATAAAGGTAAATATTTTAAATAGACTTAGAACTTTTTGAAATATCTTGTTACCCAGATGATTGTGCGAATATTTTAGAAGTGGATTAAAAAATTAAAGGACTGCTATCTTATGAATTATCTTGAAGACTGAATACAGTTCTTTATTTCCATCTGAAAACAATGGTGCCATGGTGCTAAGTGGTGATGTGTATTTGAATTTCAGACTTACGGCAAGATATGTTAACCCTTCAGATCATCCGAATCATGGAGAACATCTGGCAAAACCAAGGCCTTGACCTTCGGTAGGTAATCAGAGCATGGGTTGGAACTTAAGAGAATTAACTAAAGTCTTATGGTAGAAGCCTCTAGAGGCCTATATTAAAAATGTTTGCGCCCCCCCCAAAAAAAAAAAAAAAGCACAGTAGTGACTAGGAGGAGGCACTCTTAGCTGCCTTGTCCTTTTTCTCTTGCTTGGCCCAATAGCTGAAGAGACTTGTCTAAGTAAAAAGAACTATCTTGTGAGTGCCTTAAGGCTGCCCATCCCTGGAGCCATCACCATTAGGATTAGAATGGACCCAGTAGTTAGGAAGCGCTTGCTGTTCTTGCAGAGGAACAGAGGTTTGGGAGTTGGAACCACATTGGGTGGTACAACTGCCAATGACTCCAACTCTAGGGGATCCAGTACCCTCTTTGGACCCCCACAGGTACCCATACATATATGTGCATGCGTGCGTATATACATACATACATATATACATACATACATTCATACACATACACACAAATTTAAAAATATTTTTCAGAAATAAGTTTCATCATAGAAATTCAGTAATTCTAAAGCTACCTTTTATCAATTTTTAGCAAAGCTTAGGAAAGCAACGGAAGTTTTTATCAGTTTCTTTGTTCTCCCCAGTTTTTTGTGATTATCTGTATTCTCTCCCCTCTAACTTTGCAGAATGTTCTGTGCTCTCATAGTCGTTGTTTCTGGTGCTTTTGAAACCTCAAAGCCTACACCTGGTGACATACCTCCTCCAGCAAGGCTATACCTCCTGTTCCTTCCCAAATAGTTCATCAACTGGGGATTAAGTATGCAAATAAATGCTGCTCCTTCAGAGTAACACGTTTCACTTACTGGCTTCTATAGGCTATAGCTCTATCAGAGAGCAAAATATAGTTAGTCCCACTGCAGAAGGTGCCTTAGTCTCTCCTCATCTCAACTGCTTAAGTCTAAAGGTTCTTCTAAGACCCAAGGCAATCTCTTAACTGAAATCCGCTGTTAAATCAAAGCAATTTACATACTTTCACCATACAGTTGTACAGAGGATACATTATTATTCTAAAAGGAAGGGAAGAGAGCACAGTGAGAAAAAAACTAGACCAAAGCAAGACTAAAAACCAGAGAGCAAACTCCACACTGCACATTTCCATGTCTGATGTCAAAGCTCTCTTCAGATTTCCAACTCCCTTAGGCTGTGTTGAACACAGAAGACGAGCGCTCCAGAGCCGTGGTCCCACCTGGCCTGCACGCACTGGGTGTCTCTTTAATATTCAGTGCAAGATAAAAGTACCTAGAACCACTTCATCCATATCCACAAATACAATTAGATCACAGAAGAGCGTTTATGGATGTAAGTTGTAGAACTAGATGCTTTTTCATGGAATACCATTTTTACTTTAAAAACAAACTGACCAGTCAAGTGTAGAGACTTTGCCTATAAGCCCTGCAGTCAGAATACTAAGGCAGATGAATTCAGAGTTCAGGCCAACCTGGACTACCTAAAAAGTCCAGGGCCATACTGGACATAGCAAATCCCTGTTGCAAAAATACCAAAACTTAAACATCTACTGGATAAGCCGTACGTCGGTCAGGCTATTTTTGACAGGTGTTTTCTTTAAAAATAAACACCCTTTGTGTGTCTTTTAAAGGAGAACAACTGTGGCAGTTTTGTTGCCAGTAATACAATTTGAATTTCTGAGGGAATATTAGAATTGTGGAAACACTCTTCCCAGCTTAGACTTTCTGAATGAGATGAGTGGTAGCATCTACATTTATGGCTGGACGTGATGTGCACACCTGTAAGTCCATACTTGAGACAGAGCCAGAAGGATTGGCAGGAGGCAAAGGTGGATACCAGGCTAGCCAGGGCTGCCTATCAAGACCAAATCAAAAAATATATATATTTTATCTTTTATTATGTCATAATAAAAAATAAGTTTAGAAAATTTGTAAAACTCACAAGTCAGAGTATCTTCTAAGTGAGTAGTACAGAAACCTATAACATCCTTAATGTTAACATATAAACACAAGTCAATTTAGATGTAACCAAGTTTATTGATACAGTTTTATAGTCCACATTGCAACTCAGATATCTTATTAGACTATAGAATAGTACCAAGGAAAACCATCACATTATTACCTTCTTTTTCCTTGCTACCTGTATATATACATACTTCTTCACATACTTAGTTAAAATATCACCTATAGAAACTTAAGTACGATGCTATATATGTGTAAGCCATGCACTAGGGAAGCTGAAACAGGAACATCTTGAATTTGAGGCCTAAACCCTAAGGCAAGACCCTATTTCACAAAGAAAAACAAAACAAACATCCACACCCACCCGCTCATGTGTACTGTGTACAGAGCTGTCACTGGGCTGGAGAGATGAAGCAATGTTTAACGACGGTCAGTGCTCTTGTGAAGTGGCAGCATGTGAACTCATAGGCACACACATAGACAAAAATAATCGATGAATGAATTGATCTCTTTTTAAAAATATAGTTGGCCAAAGTCAGTTTTTTCACTATTTTTTTAACTTTTTATTCTGTTTTATGTATATGAGTGTTTGCTGCATATATGTATATATACAACATGCATGCCTGGTACTCATGGAGGACTGTTTTAGTTAGGGTTTCCACTGCTGAGAAGAGACACCATGTCCAAGGCAACTCTTATAAAGGATATTTAATTAGGGCTGGCTTACGGGTTCAGAGGTTCAGTCCATTATCATCACAGCAGGAAGCATGGCAACATCCAGGCAGACATGTACTGGAGGAGCTGAGAGTTCTATATCTTATTCCAAAGGGAAACATAAGACTTGACTTCCAGGGAGGCAGGGTTTCAAAGCACACCCCCAAAGTGACACACTTCCTCTAACAAGGTCACACCTCCTAATAGTGCCACTCCCTGGACCCAGCATATACAAACCACCACAAGGCAGAAGGATCCCCAAGAACTGGATTGCAGTTGGCTGTGAGCTACCATTGTGAGTGCTGGGAACCAAATCTGGGTCATCTGGAAGAGCAGCCAGTGCCTTTAACCATCTGGCTGTCTGTCCAGTCTCCCTCATGGCTTTATTTAATACAGGTGGTTTTCTTCCATACAAAATGGCACACTAACACACATTGATTTGATTTTAGATGGGCTTATTTTTAGGACTAGGTTTGTCAGTAGAAAAAGGTAAAGAGTAAGACAAAGGTCATTTGTGTGATAAATTTACTAATTGAATGTAGAGATTTTGAGCCTATTAAAATATTTTCAGTTTTACAAAACATGAACAAAGATGGCACCAGTAGGCATGCTAATAAAGAAGAGGCAGGTCACCTAAGGTCTCAAGACCCTAGACAAAGACTGCAGGCAGCTAGGAAATGCTGACCGTGGGAGACGTGTCACCAGATGGAAGAGCCCCTACATTGTCCAATCCCAAGTGGTCTGCCTTGAAAACATACATACAAGTGACATGATATGGACTGATTAGGTTGTACTTAACATATCTAGGAAGATGTGTGTGTCAACAAGGAAGCAAAGATCCATGGGTTTGAGCTAGAGCAACAGAACGCGCAGGAGAAGGATTGAAGGGGAGGAGTGGGAAAATATGTGATTATCGTTTTATTTTAATTAAAAATATTTGCTGTTTTCAAATTCTGCCACTGTCAATTTCCAGCATGCTGCCTTATGGCTGTCTGTCCATTGGGGACTGTGTGGGTCTCATCGAGGTGGTCAGAAACTCTCACACCATCATGCAGATCCAGTGCAAAGGAGGCCTGAAGGGGGCACTGCAGTTCAATAGCCACACACTGCATCAGTGGCTCAAGGACAAGAACAAGGGCGAGATGTGAGTTTGCTCCCGTGCTTCTGGGGATGCTGTGGTTCAGTGGACTTCTTGAGTAAGGACAAAACCACTGAACTTTTGAGAACATTGGAGGTTGTTGTGAATGAACAAGAACTGCTCATACTTTGGTGGACCCTGATCATTCACCTTGTGTCTCTCACTCTCTTTCTTTTAATCTTTATAAACAAAATGAACATTTAGTGCTGGAGGCACGTGCACCAGTTAGGAAGACCCGACTCGGTTCCCAGTACCTGCATGGATACCCCACAGTCACCCGTACCTTTAGCTCCTAGGAAACCGATGCCATGTTCTGGCCTCATGGCACCTGTACTTAGTTAGTTACACATGCCCATACATCATTAGAAGTAAAAATAAATCTCTTTCTAAAGTAACGTTAAACATTCAAATCTTTACTCTTAGTTTGTTTCAAACAATAATATTTTAGAAATTAATTTTCAATGCTATCAGTGGTGGCATATGCCTTTAATCCCATTATCAAGGCCTTGATAGAGTGTAAGAAACACTGGGGACTGTAGAGCTTTACAGATAGTCTGGCTCATGGAAGTACTGCTACTCCACACATGTGAAGGCCTCAGCTCAGTCTCCAGTACCCTTTAAAAGCCTCATGGTGTATGCTCAAAGCAAGGAACCTGAACAAATCCATCTGAAGGGCTGGCTTGCCCAGAGTCCAGTCAGTGGTGAGCCCCAGCCAGGTTCAGTGAGAGACCCTATCTCAAAAATAAGGCAGTGAGATGCTGAAGAGATGGCTTAGTTGTTAAAAACACTTGCTGTTCTTCTAGAGGACTCAGGTTTGCTTCTTGGCACCAGGTCTGATCATTTCAACTGCCTATTTCTAGCTCCATGGGACCACACACCCTCTTCTTACCTTCATAGGTGTGTTTACATTTGCACAAAACACATAAATAAAAACAAATCTTTAAATGAATAAGATAATAATAGAAGGCACCCAGTGTTAACCCGTGGCTGTCACACACCGCACCTGCATACACCATGGAGAAAGAGACTTATGATGGATATTTCTTTTATTCTGATAAGAATTACGCTTAAGATTCTAAGGGACATCTAAAAAAATCCCTTGAGAACTTAGAGTCTCAGAACTTCTCGGGTCTTCAGACACACTTATTTCCTGATGTTAATGAGAAATGTCAGCCATATTTCCCCAGTGTGGCCCCAGCCACTCCGTTTCCACACCACCCATGAGGTGTGTATTTCCTTGCTGTAGATATGATGCAGCTATTGACCTGTTCACTCGGTCCTGTGCTGGTTACTGCGTGGCAACCTTTATCTTGGGAATTGGAGACCGGCACAACAGCAACATCATGGTGAAAGATGACGGACAGGTAGTGCCTTTAAAGTGCTTTCTGAGCTTCAGATATATTAAGTCAGGATCTTTTATGTCTGCATGTTAAGCTAAAATATAATTTCTTATTTTTGAAAGCTGTTCCATATAGATTTTGGGCACTTTTTGGATCACAAGAAGAAAAAATTTGGCTATAAACGGGAACGTGTGCCATTTGTTTTGACGCAGGATTTCTTAATCGTGATTAGTAAAGGTGCACAAGAGTACACGAAGACCAGAGAGTTTGAGAGGTGAGCTCCAAGACTGTGTGCCTCCTGCACTAGGGCTGTGCATTCCTGTGTGCGGCAGGGATGCTGGCTGCAGAAGGGGCGTGCTGCAGTCTTTGATTTTCTCTTCTGTCTGATATGGAGGGGGTGGGTGGAGATGACTTCATTCATTGAGCTAGGTGAGGCCTGCAAAGGAAGTAACCCTTAAACCTAATAATACACTCTAATTATCGGCTGTTGTTAAATAATTAGATCCTACTTTATTTTGTCAAGTAATGTGTAGCGCTTAAGACACGTTTTTTGGTTCCAGCCTGAATAAAGCCAGCAAACAATAGTTCTTATGCATATTTGTTAGTTTTCTGATCTCCTTGGTATATTTTTAGTCTGTCTTAGATTTCAAATGTCTTCTATAAAATTCTATTTTGTATATAAGTCAGTCCCCTGATTTTAAGTGCCTAAACCCTTGAAGCCTTGCTTTACTACAGACCAGTTTTAGACAGGTAGTAAATACTGAACTCCAGTGTTCAAGCACTGTTTCAGGTGCTTGGTAGGCAACAGAGTACTCATTTGCAGAGCGCACATTCTAGAATAGTGTGAGCCCAGGGAGAGGAATGGAGGTTATTAGACCCTTGCCCAACACAGCTGTGCTCAGTCTGTAAAGCCTGTGTACTCGCCACTCACTGACCAGATGTTCTTCCCACTTACAGGTTTCAGGAGATGTGTTACAAGGCTTACCTAGCAATTCGGCAGCATGCTAATCTCTTCATCAACCTTTTTTCCATGATGCTTGGCTCTGGAATGCCAGAACTGCAGTCTTTTGATGACATTGCGTATATTCGAAAGACTCTAGCCTTAGACAAAACTGAGCAAGAGGCTTTGGAATATTTCACAAAGCAAATGAATGATGCACATCATGGTGGCTGGACGACAAAAATGGATTGGATCTTCCACACCATCAAGCAGCATGCATTGAACTGAGACGGGAGCTGGGGACTGCAAGCTGGCTCCTGGCTTCTCTACTGCATGGCAGTGAGTGGCAGCAGGCAGACCGTGGCATGGGATGACACAGTCAGGAACAACATTAGGACTTGAGCAAGAACATTAAACAACGTGCTCTATAATTGAAACTGTACACGCAAACAGGGTTGGATAGCACTAAACTAGTTCATTTCAAAATTGAGCTTTAGAATAATGAGCAATTTCATGTTATGCCTTAAGTCCAAAAAAGGTAAACTTTGAAGATTGTTTGTATCTTTTTTTAAAAAAACAAAACAAAACAAAAATCCCCAAAATACATACAAATGATGGAGACAAAAAGAGAATGCTGTTGTTTGTCTGCCAGTGTTCTAAGATGTGGACACACCCAGGCTGTGACTGCTATAGGTCTGAGTAAGCTAAAGCTTATATTAAGTTACATGAAATTGGAGAAGAAGGAAATTTCTGATTTTCCCATTGCTGTTCAGACTTAATGATTTGAAGTGGGTATTTTGACTCCCTGCTTAATGAGGAACAACACTTGGTGAAGGGACTTGCTTTTTGCTTTGAACAAACAACCCTTCGATGGACTTGGGGTCTCACCTGCAGTTTTGAAAGCAGTCACAAATGATACCTGCAGACAGCTGCATTTTTGTTGGGTTTTGTTTTTTGTTGTTTTTTTCTCTGAACAGTATTTACAAGGATCTGACTTATTTCCTAGGGAAATTCTGGGCTCGCATCAAGTGCAGCAGTAACCACAGAGGAGAGGCGGCAGGGCGCTCCTGCCTGACGTGTACAGTATTCACTTTAAGCTGATTGTTTTCCTTTTGCAATTGAACTGAATACTTTTTTTTCATGCATGTTTTCCAGAAAATAGAAGTGAGTATTAATGTTATTAAAAAGATTATTTTTTTTTATTAAAGGCTATTTATATTATAGAAACTATCATTAATATATATTCTTTATTTACATAATCTGTCCCATAGTCATGCATTGTTTTGCACCCCAAATTTTTTATCGTTGGTAACAGCATGGTTAGCTTTTCTCTTGGTCTGTAGATGAGGCTCAGGCACTATTCCATTTATCCAAATACCCTGTATGACTCCTAAGGAACAGGTTGAGCTGCACACGCTTTCCTTCTGCTGCTGTCCGTTGTTTACACGATGCTTTCATCGTGCATCCATCTTTAGTTGAGACGGCACAATCATATGAACCAGTTACTAAAGTGAATACAAAGTAGACTATCATCCTGACTCTTAATCCCTCTACAGAGGTCTAGTCATGAATGACTTTTTACATTATGAGAGACTGGAAACCATGAATTTTTTTTACCTTTGTAAACTATGTATCCATATTTCAATGATAAAAGTAGGACATTAACCCATTTTACTATCATGTCCCATTTCCAAGTGGTGAGGTCTCACTCCAACTTCATTAAATCCCATTGAGGCACAGAGTGCGTTATGAGCATTCTGAAAAGCATCCATCCAAGACGTAGGGCTAATGTTAGTGGTCACTCTAGATTTCTACTCAGTGTCTGAATGATTCATGTCCTAGAAAATAGCTTTAGCAGATATTCAGATGCCACACCAAAAAGAAGAAAAAAAGAAAAAAAAGAATAAATAAAAAGAAAAAAAAAAGAAAAAAATGTGCAATAATTTACTGACAGTTCCTAGCTTAGGCGTTACCGGGAGCATCTTTATGGAGAGCGCGCGCTGTACACTCTAGAAGCAGAATCCCTTTAATAAAACGCTCACCTTGAGGTCAGACACCTATATAGAAGTTTCGAATAGTGAGCAGGGGACTCTAATAAAAATACTCTTAATATCTGCCTATTTTTAGAACCCTTAAAGGGCATAATTATTGAAGATTTAGGTACTTCATTAAAGCATGTATATATTATTGCCAACAAGAAAAATAAATCTGAAGATTAGGGAACTTAGTTCTGTAAGCTGTCTTGGAATAGTTAAGCAGAATTTAAGCTCTGTTTTATGCAGAAAACCAGATAGATTCTTTTGCAGATATAGAAAACTTCCTAACTTATTTAAACTTGGCATTTAACACCTTGTGTTACTTAGACATGCAGTTGCTAGGTACTAACACCCATTCTTCTCTATATCAGGGATTATTACAGTCAAACTCAGTGACATGGTACAAATCTACAAGTTTGATGGTGGAAACTGAAGAATTACAGAGAATTGTGTTTTCCTGAGTGCCAAAAAAAAAAAAAAAAAAAAAAAAAAAAGCCTCGAGCCTCCTTGCACAAAATTGATAGGGGTGTGTGTGTGTGTGTGTGTGTGTGTGTGTGTGTGTGTGTGTGTTTAACATTAGTTCATTAGTTGCCGCAGTATCGCCTCCCAGGGTCTCTGCACAGTTAAAACACAGCCACGTAGCTTATTTTGTCATTTACAACCACGTTGATTTTATTTGAAAGAAAGTCTATATTCTATAAAGGGTATAAGTAAAGAAAAGAGAACTGGTTGTATTCAAAAAAGGCAAAAGCCAAAGTTGAATTGCAGCTGGGATGATCAATATCTGTTTCTAGAGAGCAATAATGTGCCACTCACTCCCAGGTGCTTCACTACCAGAAAGTCCTGCAGACCCGGTCACCTTTGTAGATGACGGTCTTGTCCTTGAATATTGTGTAAATGACTTGGGCTCCATAATTTCACTAAGTCACTTGAGGATGTTTATCAGTAATTACTTCTGGAAGGAAAGAAAGCAAATCTAAAGAAAGAAACTAAATACACTATAGCAAGAAGTAACTCTTAAATCATGCTTTCACTTTTTACCATATTCTCAGCTACACAGAAAACTTTAGTTTGAAGGTTTTAGACTGCTGTTAATTTGAAATCTGTTGTTCTTACTGTGGAGTTTGTTCGTTTGTTTGCTTTCTGTTTGTTTTTAAAGATGTTTCTAATTAGATTTTTTTTTTTTAAAAAGAAGAATGGAATCTGGTTGCTATTTTAAGGTAGAACCTGAGACTTTTTATGGTTCTTCATGTCCTCTGTAAAACTTGGTGTCAAGACTCATCAACTTTAAGGCTGTCCCTTCTGTTCTGCTTTATATTACTGCCCATCAGGAAATGGGAACCTGGTGAATATATAATGAATTGTAAAATATTTTAAATGTGTAACTTTTTCAACTGTGAAACTGACTTGGTTTTTTTGATGAAAACAGCTGCTCATAAAGTATTTTGTGTAAAGTGTAGTTCTTATTAATCAGGAAATGATGACTTGATTAGATGTGTATGCCCTCTTGAACTTTATCTAAAAGAGATTGGTAGTCATCACATAGACAGCACAGTCCGTCTGTGTTCTCTGCTCATCAGGAGCTAGCTGATCTGGTATCACAGAAAAGAGGAGGAGCATGTTTTAAGGGTACAGTAGATGCCTCATAGCACATAAACTTTGTTATGTTTATTAACATAATTTTTGTAAGTTTGATGTCCATGCTTGCCAGCTCTTTGAAGAAATTTAATTTCCAGCAATATGTTAATCTTTTCTGAATATTACAGTTTCTACTTTTTTTTCCTGTGCTCTGCAAACTGCAGACCTGGGCAGGACCCACACACTACAGAATATTAAGGAATTACTTTTGATGTCTACAACATTGCTAAAACGCCAAATTCAGAGGCATTTTGTGGTGTCGAAGATTATGGTACATGTGCTTCAGATGTTTGGGGGAAGGGGGTGTGGCGGGAAGGGCCTGAGCAGGGAGAAGCACAAAGGGCATGTCCACCTGAAGGCTGGAAGGAACATACTGGAAAGGAATCACTTTCAGTTTGAAATTTTGAAGGCTGAACTCAGTCTTGACATCATCTTTAGTTAATAACTCTTGCTGACAGAGGAGTCCAGCTGAGCTGTTTTAAACAGACAAAAGCATTTTGGTTATTAAAACTGTAAACAGTGTCATGGCCTGGGAAGCCTCCCCCCACCCCCCTTATTAAAAAACAAAAACAGTTTTTGCTCTCTGGAGAAAAGGGCCGCACTCCTGATAACCCTGGTAACTCCAACTCCAGAGGTGAGGGAGATAGCCAAGCTGCCACTCTGTGCCTCGGCTGTCAGTACAGCAGGGCCTACAGTTTAGGGTTACCAGTCAGATTTGGCACGCGATGCTGTTCCTGGCACAGGAGACGGTGGGGTCAGGAATGGAGCTAAAATGTTCCGGCTCAGCCACTTGGGAAGGCTTTATTGTCAGAGCAGCTCAAGCTGCCAGTTCTCGACCGTGGATCATAGCGCCTGTGCTGTCCTGCGGTGCTTTGCTAGCTCTGGCCAAGGCTCTGTAACCAAAGGGGGAAACAGACACCAAGGTTCTAAAATGCAGAAGAGACTGGAACTCATTAGGAGTCGCCCAGATTGGATGGGCAATCCTGAGTGAGTTTTGTGTGGAGTTGTGCACCTCCATCTTATTACACGGTGCCTTTTCCTTCGCTTGGCTTTTGGGTATGGCAGGGTATCAGCCGTGTGCTGCTTACAAGAATGGGAATGGGCTGGTTATCCCGCTTGTGTTGGTGGGCAGGACTGAAATGAGTCTCCTTACTGTGCACTGGCACCTGATTTTCACTCACCACCAGCAGCAGCCACCATTGCTCGTGGTAGTGAGTACCAAAAGAAAAATAATCTTATAGGCCGTGTGGACTTTATATAACGTCATCTCATGTCGCAATAAGTTTGTGGCAGAACTATATATTTTTAAATACCGTTTTTGTTGATCTGGGTTAGCAAGGAGGTAGAAAACCTTTGGCGTTTTCTACTAAAACATGGGAATTTGACTTAGTTGTTAGAGAGCCGGACTAGCACGTGTGGAGTGGAGACCTGGGTTTGACCCCAGCAAACATACACAGGGTATGACAACACCTGCCTGTAATTCTACCACTTAGGAGGTTGAGGCTGTAATATTGAAGTTCAGGGTCACCCTCAGCTTCCATTACGAGGTTCAGAGCATGGCTGGGATGCTGTGTCTCCAAAAAGTCCCTACTACTTAGTTCTATGAATTTGCAAATGTAGTTATTTCTATTGGTTCATAAGAAAAAAATACTTTAATAGATTTACTGTATGTTTCTAAGAGTAGCTGGGAAATGTGATTTCTAGAAATGTTTTTGATTATGGAATCGAAAGGAATTTGTCGTGGTGAGGATGAGGGATTCTTTTAGGGTTTTGTCATTTTATTGTTGGTACGGGGTCTCACTGTAGCCCAGACTGGCCTCAAACTCAAGATCCTCTAGTCTTAGCTCCCTAGTGCTGAGGCTACAGTGCCCCACACCAGGCTCCAAGAATCCATGTTTCAAACGATGGTTCTATTGTCATTTGGTCTTTGGACTTAGCTCAGCCAAATAAAATCTAAAAAAATAATAATAATAATAATAATACATATATTGAACACGACACTTTAATATCTTGGTGAATACAGAACTATGAAAAGACAGCTGCACACACTTTTGCAGTGAGCTTGCCCCTCCTTTTAGCCAGACTGCTTCTCTCCATTTGTTCATTCAGCAAGTCGAGGGTCTTTATAAGAGGCTTTAGTTAGAACCATTCTTAGTGTTCTTTTCACCCTGGCCCCAGAAGCCCAGCAAGGCTTCATGTCCAGTTCTCAGCCTGGGGGGTCAAACAACCAAGTCACAGGGGTTTCAGACCATTGGAAAACAGAAATATTTACATTATGGTTCATATAACAGTAGCAAAGTTAGTTACAAAGTAGCAATGAATGGTTGGGGTCACCACAACATGAGGAACTGTACTAAAAGGGTGGCAGCATTAGGAAGGTTGGGAACTAGGGGCTTAGAATATAGATGACTGTAGCTCACAAACTTGAATACATCTCTGTCATGCTGTTCCCAACAAGGAGTTCAGCCTGAGACTGCACTCAGTGTCAGTGCTAATCGCCACTGTCAGCGTCTGCTTGTCCCCAGCTGCACAGTCTGTGCATGCCAACATCTGTTGATTCCAAAAGAAAGAAAACTTACCTTGTGTCTAAATGGTCCTTAGTGTGTGATACAAACAAGAGCTCTGAGAATCCCTTTTGCTCTTTCTCTTGAAAGGCAAACTACTGTTACTATGAACAGAGTCTAGTTTATTTTGTAATTACTAAGAATACTTGATTGAAAAACTGAATCAAGCCAGGTGTGGTAGTGCACACCTTTAGTCAGAGCACTCGGGGCAGAGGCAGACGAACCTCTGTGAGTTAAAGGATAGCCAGGCCTACACAGAAAAACCTTGTCTCAAAAATGAAAGGAAGAAAGACAAGAAAAACAACCAATTTTTTTTCCTGCCCTGGCAATGAATAGTAGAGAAATGAATGCTAATTTCTCTAAAGCATGAGGAATTATTAATGCATTCCTTGGCTAGTATGCTAGCATTCACAGTATCTGTCAGTGGTAGTGTACCTACTACAAGACGTTAGGTTCAATTCTCAGTAGTAAAAACAAAAGAAAAATTAGAGGCCTGAACACTAAAAACAGATTTAGACACTTGTATTTTAAGCAGACATGCATACTTACATGTAGGTGTGAGCGTGTGTGTAAAAGTGGGTAGGAAATGGGTCATTTCCTCACATCTGTTACAAACTAGACTGTCTATAGCATGAGTTTAGAGGCAAACTGTGTTCCCTCCATTATATATGCAGGTGAGTCTGGGATGTGCTCGCTAACAAGACGTGAGTGAGTGAGTGAGCATCAATGCTTCCTGCTTTCACAACTGAGCCTGCCGCCGCCGATTACATTTTACTGAACTGCCAAGTGCCTCAAACTTGATATCTGTCTTCCCTGGCATGAACCACTAGCCTCTTGCCTGCTTGGAAGACCTCTGTGATGATGAAACACCTGGGGTGTCCCTGTTGTGGATGGTAGGGAAAGCACAAAGTCTATGTTAAGTTGGAACTCAAATTTACTAGGAAATGACTCAAGAGTTATCTTTAATTTGAGAAAATTACAATCTCCGGTTGCAGGATTTTGGTGGACTTTAAAAAAAAAAAAAAACATGTTGGCACACATGTATTTTATTTTAGGATTTTATTATTACAGGAAGGTCTGTACAAAGCATTGTTCACAACCTTTACAGAGCAGATCAGTTGGCCAAGGGACTAGACGGTAGGGTAGCAGAGAGGCGCCTGTCAGAGCTTACCTGCTCCTTACTGTCACTGGAGACGATCCAAGTGGGCTTCTGCAGCTCAGTGTAAGGTTCCACAGCCATGTGTCTGCGTCACTTTCACAAGTTACCAAAAACTAAACTTACTGTCCACACACCCGATTTTTATGCCTAAAGATGGTCAAAAGACATTTCCAAGGACTGACACCTAAGAAGTTTTGAATGGATCTAAAGCCTGCTCATCCCAGCCTCAGAAGGTGAGATGCCAATACCCCATCGTCTATAGCTGCTACACTAAGCCCCCCACTTTACGATTCATGACTTGAACTTAATTACGAACAGTCTTTAAACAGGCTTAGAATCAAGTTGTGCCTTGATTACATCACCATGTCAGAAGTTGTTTCAAAAGTCTCATTCCATTGTCTACAATGAAGGGTTTTCATTTTTGTATATGGAACTGTAAAGATACATTGGGGTCCTTTGGGAAAAACAGCCAGCTCCTCAGCTTGTACATTTTAATCTGGAAGGCTGTGTTGGAAATCTTGTGACAATTACTAGTCACCTTTGTTGACTTTTTAAAAAAAACTTACATGTATGACTGTTTTGCCTGCATGTATGTATGAGCACTACATGCGTGTCATAGCTGCAAGGCCGGAAAGGGGGTTGGATGTCCTGGAACTGAAGCTACAGATGGTTGTGAGCTGACATGCAGGTGCCAGAAACCAAACTCAAGTCCTTGGGAAGAGAAACAAGCATTCTTAACCACTGAGCCCCTGGCAGACTGTTAACAGAAAGATGACTGTGCATCATGGTACCATTCTGGAGCATGGGTTATCTGAGGTGAATGTTGGATTCTGGTACAGCTTACTTCACACTTCATGTCTCCTGTTCCCACACAGAGCAGAGACGGAAAGGAGCCCAGGGCAAGGGTCATTAACTAGAAAATGCTACAGAGGAAAAAGATGAGGTGCAGGACAAGCTCATCTACGAGCAACTGTCAACAGTGGGATTTCCCCTGGAGTGAAGCATGAAGAACAAACTGAGTCCGTGTGGCAGACCTGGGTTTTCTTAATTTTTATAACTTTTATCTACTTGTAGTAATTTAACTACTAGCTATGAATTTGTGTCTATGTGTGTCCGTGCGTAGGTAGGTATACGGAGACCAGAGCAACTCCAAGGCTGGTCCTCCATCACTGTCCACCTTGACTTTTGCCAAGGGTGTCTTTCTCATTGATCTGGAGCTCACAAATTTGGCTCTTCCTGGCTGTCACCTCTCTAGTGCTGTGGTTACAGGTTCAGGCCACTAGGCCTTGTTTGTCTTTGTTGTGTTGTTTTGCTTGCCTTTTTTTTTTTTTTTTTGGTGTATCTGACAATTCAAAAATTCAAACTTATGCTTGCATGGCAAACATTTTACCAACTGAGCCATCTCCCCAGCTCCTAATTTTTTTTTTCTATGAGAAATATTCTCATATGAACTGCATAAGTTGGCTGCTGAGTGTTGGACAGACAGACCCAGCAGTGGCTCGTTACATACCGGCAAGTCTGCCAGAAAGCTAAAGTCACATAAAGGACTGCATTGAGTTCATTTTGCCAACGAGGAGAAGACTGGGAAAAGAGACTGTTGAAATGGTACATATTGTTTAGTATAGAAAACAGTCAACATTTAAAGACTTTATCATATGGAAAGCTGTACCTTTGCCCTCACACAGCAGGGCTGTAAGCAGATATGATTGTTTCTAGTGCTAGGATTCAAACCCAGGGCCTTGTTCATGCAAGGCAGGTACTCAACAACCACAGCTATGCTTTTTTGGTTTTTTTAGGCAAGATCTGTATATAGCCCAAGCTGCCTTTGAACCTGATCTTTCTGCCTCCGCCTCCCAAGGGCTGGGATCACAAGTCTGCACCACCATGCCTGGCCATGGTCAAAGTCTTCATCTGGGGCATCTTGGGATTGGAGAGCTGGAGCTGCCCTCTTCAGCTCTCTCTGTTCCTTCCCTGGCTCTTTGCCACACTGTACGGTGTAGACCTGTGCCAGCCCACAGAGTGTGTTCTACCTACTTAAGCACTTAGCACTGTGCTGTACTGTTCACACTGAAAGGACAGATGCTGTGTTAGCCTAACCAAGCCAACAATCAGGGCGCCTCCCAGCAAAGTCAGGAAAGGCCAAAATAAGCAGTGAAAGACAACCTTGTGGCCGGACTTCCTGAGGACAACTCCCAGGGGGTCATCAGGACTGTAGAAGCAGGGGAAAGTTCCATTGTTGTGATCGAAGAATTCCTTGATGTCTAGGACACTGTTGAGCAGATCATCCCTGTCTCCGCGACACTTGGGTGTGTAAAAGCACTAGGAGTTTGGAAGAGGGAAAAGCTCTGTTAACAGTGGCCAGCATTAAGGCTCCAGGCTAATCCTACAGTGGGGATGCAGGATAGAGACATGCTCACTTTGTAGTATGGGGGAAGGGAAGGGTCGGCAGGAGCATACAGAATGAGTGACCAACCATTGTCTGTTAGCTTCTGGGCTCCCATGTGAGAGCCCAGGGAGATGGCTCAGCTGGTGAAAGTGCTTGCTGCCAAGCCTCACCACCTCAGCTCTAGCCCCAGGATCACTCGGAAGAGAACTAACGCCTGTGAGTTATCCTCTGATCTCCACACACCATGGCAGCCATGCTCACATACAGGCTATGACGTACCATGATACCTACACACAAGAGACACACCATGATGTGTGTGCCTACAAACACATTTTCTAATGTATGATGAAATGGCTGCATCCAAAAAAGTTTTTTTAAATGTCTTAAGAATTACTGGTGTGGCTAAGTGGAGACTGAATTCATTTTAACCAAGGCTACACAGTATGGAGACATTGCCCACTTAGGACTTCATACCAGGTGAGGAAACTGGAATGTGCCTCTCCTTTCTGCATGCCCCCATGTCTTCTCCAAGACTGCTTAGCTTCATCTATGCTGATGGTAATACTGTGGAACATATTCAGAGGCAGGTGAGCCTTTGCTCAGTCAGTACAGCCCAGCATATACAAATCCCTCAGCTCCTCATAACAAAGCACAGTAATCCCAGCGCTTGGGAGATGGAGATAGATGATTTCAAAGTTCGAGGCCATCCTTGGCTACATAGTAAGTTTGGAAACATCCAGGATTGCGTGACACCCTCCCAAAAAAGTTAACTGGAAGGAAACTGACTTTTCACAGATGCTGTGTACCCTACTCAGGACACCACTATGGACGGGACAGCAGAAAACTTTTAATTATCAAAGTCACATTACCTTGGGGTTGGTCCTGATGGCCTCCTCATCATAGTGAAGAAGCACTTTCTGTCCCGAGTGGCCAAGGTTTACGAACACCTGCAGGCAGGGGTATCTCCCCTGGTCCTGGCAGCTATCCTCACAGGTGAAGGCAAAGTCCAGCCAATCATCTGCAATGTGTGTGTGGACAGTGGTACAGTTCGATTCTTCTCTGGGAGAGCTTTGAAATTAAAAAAAAGAAAAAGAAAATTGTTTTTCCTAAGTAGGGATTCGAGATACTGAAGGCAGCCACTGGAAAACCAGTTTCTGCATTCTGAGGCATGCTAAGCCACTAGCCTGTCACATATGTTAGCACAAACATGATATCCTGGTCAAGGAAAGTGAGGGAAACAGATGGGAAAAGAGCCGGGTGGCTACTACCTCAGTTCTGATCCAAGGGGTATATTTCCTCTCTGCCAGCCCTGATACAATAATACTATGGGAACCCAGAGTTATGTGTTGGCATCAAGACTGGCTAGTGTGGATTCCAGGTGTTCCAGAGGTTCTAGCTCAGGAGGTCTGAGCTGAGGCCTGAGAATCTCTTAAACTAATAGTTAAGATGCACCTATTAGGAGAAATGAACTGAGTATCATTACCCTAAATACTGAGCCCCCAAGAGGCACATTGGATAACCCACCATCTCTCATGCGGTCACTTTTAAATGTATCTTCCAGCTTCCTGGTGAAAGTGGGCCTTTGGAAGGAGTACTTGGTTGGTAGTGCTGTTTAGGGGAGATTTCATGGTGTTGTCTTGCTGGAAGAAGTATGTCACTGGAGTGAGCTCTGAGAATTTAAGAATCAAAACTTCCAGTCTGCTCTCTGCTCTGTGCTTGGAGCTGAGGATGTGATCTCTCATTCCCGGTCCTGCCACAACACCTAATTACCACCATGCCTCCCCGCTATGGCAGCTTTTATCCTCATGGAACCGTAAGCCAAAATAAACTTTCCACACGTTGCCTTTGGTCATGGTGTTTTATCATAGCAATAGGAAAGTAACTACAGTACCCAAGCTATTATCTGTACATGACGCAGGGCAAGCTCTTACAGTCCACCATGATAGTGTTTCTAGCACATGCCATCTGGCCGCGCTCTCTGGGGCCTCAAGATGAACAGGAGGATATAGCTTGGCACCTCGAGGAATTCACAGACAAAATCACACCTCATCTCCATGTGGAGATCTCAACATGCCTTACCTCTGATGCTGGAAGCAGGTTGGGATGTTGAATCAGAGCAACAGAAAGAAAACCAGAACATACATTATGGACACCTTGGAAACGGGCACCAGACATGTTTGTTTATAGGGAAGTTTCTAGACTGGATTGAGAGGGGAGAACCACACTGAGTGGTGCCATCTCATGGAATGGGATCCTGGACTGAATAAAAAGAAAAAGATGTCAAATCAAATCCAGCCCATGCAGCACAGCACCAGGGGAGGAAGACAGAGACCTGCTGACTACCATGCCACCCACGGACCTGCACCCTCCAGCTCGATGGCCATAGCCAGCCTGTAGCAGGAGCCATCAAAATATGTGAATATGTGGTAGTTAAATGAGAGAGAAGAGTGGAGCAGTTTGAACATTAAGAAGACAGGTGGAGCTGGGGACTCGAGGGTAGAGAGTAGAGAGTTGTGAGTGGCCAGCCCAGCACCTAGGGCCATGGTGAGGGCCCAGTCTAAGCTGTCACTGAGGACAACATGTCTAAGTCCGTGGCTATGCAGAAGCAGGGGTCTATGGCTTGTATTACCATGAGAGAACATGAGGATGCCTCTGGCCAGGGCAGCCGCCAAGAACCCTGTGGATGTCCAGGGGCTGTGCATAACTCTGCCCCTGCCCCTGCCCCTGCCCCTGCCCCTGCCCCTGCCCCTGCCCCTGCCCCTGCCCCTGCCCCTGCCCCTGCCCCTGCCCTGCCCCTGCCCCTGCCCCTGCCCCTGCCCCTGCCCCTGCCCCTGCCCCTGCCCCTGCCCCTGCCCCTGCCCCTGCCCCTGCCCCTGCCCCTGCCCCTGCCCCTGCCCCTGCCCCTGCCCCTGCCCCTGCCCCTGCCCCTGCCCCTGCCCCTGCCCCTGCCCCTGCCCCTGCCCCTCACTGGATGCTGTGCTCTGGAGAGCTGACCCTGGGTTCATGAGACCAGAACAGCTAGTCCTGTTTCCTCACTGGCGATTGTAGCACTTGTGAGGCAGGGCCTTGCACCTCACCTGGGCAATACAGTGGAACTTGCCCTGGTGGCAAAGGTATGGGTGAGCCAGCCCAGAGAGTGTGAGAGCTAGAGTGTTGACCCAGCCCCTCGCAGGTTGCAACACTTGGGAGAGTGGGACCCCAAACATTGTCTGGGCAGCACAACAGAAATGGTTCTGGAGGTGTGGGTGTGGATGAGCCAACCCTGTAGGTAGGAGAGCTGACCCTGCCACCTGCCAATGGCACCATTTGTTGGCCTAGCCAGAGTGGGGCTGGAGAGCTTGCCCTGGTGGAGTGGATAAGGGAGAACTGGTGGGCCAATCAGCTCAGCTGCCACCCAGGCCTACCCCAAAATATGTATCATTTGTAAACTCTTGAGAGTTGTGAAATGACAGGTCCTGCTGATCCAAAGCTGCAGGATCTCTATGACACAGGGCGGCAATAGGAAAACCAGGAGTCCTAATGAGGATCCAGTATTGATGGTGTCACAGAAGCCAGATATCCCAAACCAGACCAAGGACTCATTGCCGTTGGTGAAGATGTGTAGACAGAGGGATATACTGTGGGACATACAGTGACACACTACAGCTTCTATCGTGAGTTGTTGTCTATGTTTTGCTTTGTGTGTGTGTGTGTGTGTGTGTGTGTGTGTGTGTGTGTGTGTGTGTGTTATTTTGGGTATAGGTTGCAAGGATGAAGGATGGTTTGGAGATGAGTGGGATTGGGGTGCATGATGTGAAACTCAGAAAGAAACAATTAAAAGTTTAAAAAATAAAAAAGTTTTAAAAGGAGAAAGACAAGCCATCTACTGGAGTATGGATAGCCTCTCGGGGGTGAAATACCTAAAGAAACTGACTCCAGTAGTTCCTCTGATAAAGGTGAAACTTCTCACTGCTGCCCTGTTCGTGCTGGGATTTTGCTGGCTTGATTTCCCACAATTCTCTGTCCCCTTGACTGAAAAGTGAGATGAGGAGTGGAGAGAGGTTGTGTCACCCTAGAAACCATATCTGCTCCCTGAGATTGTGGAGAAATGAAAGCTGGATGCTCAAGCCATATCCTCACCATTCCCATTAAGCAATTTCCAGAAATACATAGAAAGTTTAAAGAGAGAGAGAGAGAGAGAGAGAGAGAGAGAGAGAGAGAGAGAGAGCCACAGGTTGATTGACATGATCTTACAACAGAGATCCTGCAGCCATGTCCCTGATACATCACATGTTTAAATAAGCAGTCTGGGGGCTAGAGAGATGGCTCAGCAATTCAGATCACATACTACTTGCAGAAGATCCATGTTTGAATCCCAGTACTCATCAGTCAGCCAAAACCTCCTGTAACTCCAGCTCCTGGAGAGCTGACACCTCTGGTCTTCAGTAGCAAGCATGTATTGCTACCATGCTATCCACATGGTTGAGGAAGAGAACTGACTCCCCTAAGTTGTTCCATGGCATAGCTAGCCAGCTCGCTCGCTTCCTCCATCCCCTCTCTTCCTCTCTCTCCTCTCCTTCCATCTCCTTCCCACACCTCTCCCTCTCTCTGAATCTGCACATATGTGCAGATGTGGATGTAAAATTTCTTCAGCTCACTCGCATAGACACATGCTATGCATTCAAGGTTTGTTTAAGGTGAGAAAACAGAATAGGAAAGGGGGAGAAAGCTGGGACCCTAATAAAGAGCTACAAATGTCCAAATGAAGGTCACACAATCCCTCATGGTTACAAGAATAAACTAGGCTCTGGGTATCCTCAGAGCCATAGTAATTAGGGAGGAAGTAGATGTAAGATTCCAGTAAGTTACCAGGCTGAGCAGGAGCAGAGAAGGTTGTTCCTGGTAGCGGTACCTGAGAGAAAACCTGTGTAGGTTTTGTCTGTTGTATTATGATGCTACATTCTGTACCCATGGGTCTAGGCCTCACAGTTATAAGCTTTTGTTGGGCAAATTTTGATCCTTGATTTAAAACTACTGGTTAAATAAAATGGACTACAGCCAATTACTGGAGGTATTAGAGGTAAGTGGGTTTTGAGTTAGCTGGTTGGAGAAGAGAAAGGAGTCAGGAGAGACTGAGAAGAAAGGAGGAAGAACGAGGGGAAAAGAGGAAGAAGAAGAGAGGAGGAAGCTGCCCTGAGAAGAGATGGACCATGAGCATGTGGCCAGGAGAAACAGCAAGGATCTTGGGTACACTGCTGGGGAAGTAGCCAGGCCATCAGTTAGAAAAGTAGAAAAGAAAGGTGCCCTGCCCCAGCCCCCAGCAATTGTAAAGGCCAAATAAAATAACTATAGTCAGAGTCTCCTATTTGTAAGCTAGCTGGGGATACGCATAAATTGGTTGTACTACATAAGCCAGCTGGAATTTCCTAGCAGGGGTACTTTTCTGTTACCAACCATGCCCATCTCAACAAGCAAGAAGCACCTGTGGACTGTGAACATCAGGGAGCAAAGGACTGTCTCACACTTCCTCTACCACCACTGTCTCCAGCACTGACCGGCAAGCTCTCCGGGGTGTGCTCAGGGGAATGGACTCCAGTGGGGGGCTGGGCCCATCTGGGAGCTTTGGGTCTTAGCCTGTGTCTCACCTGAGCATGAAGGGCTTCAACACAGTGGTCCCCAACAGGAAGAACATCAGCACGGAGGAGGCCATCATGACAATGCCCAGCAGCATGGCCCGGTCCTCACCAGCACTTGATGGAAGCTTTGGGTGCACCTTCAGGGGATCTCCATGGCTTTTGCCTGAGGCCGGAAGTGCTATCCTTTGGGGGAAGCCAGAAAGGATGCTGTGTGAGCTCAAGAGAGCTGTAGCATTTAGCTTGTGGCAAACCTGAGTCTGGTTCACTGAGAGTCATACACAGGTTCCCAGCATTGCCTCAGATATCACGCTCCGAGCCGAGGGTGGGTGCTATTAAAATAATACGTTGCCAAATACTTTTTAAGATATAAAAAGTTGAGTGTGACATAATTTATAATATATTGTCAAATCACTGTGTGTTTTTTAAGGTTTGAAAATGGACTCTGAGAGCAAGGACGATTCCCTTCTCCCAGATTCCAGGTTTTTGTTGGTGGTGGTTTGGTTCGGTTTGGTTTGGTTTGGTTTGGTTTTTTATCAAATACACTCCAAGCTTCACTATTCTTAGTCAGGCTGGTCCCTAAGTCTGTGTCAGAGAGAAAGGTGGATGGTAGACAGCTAAGACTATAAAAACCAGAGAATAGCTTGGGACTGGGGAAGTGTAGTAAGTAGATAAAGAGTTAAAGAACTCAAGTTCCCATTTCTAGATCCTAGATGTATCTGAGTAGATCAGGGTAAACATGGCAGTTGCCTATAATTCCAGGCGGGGGCAGGGGTGGTGATGGTGGTGATCCCAGTGCAAGCTGTCCATAGGAGTTGCCATATCAGTAAGCCCTGGGGTTGGTTGAGGGACCCTGCCTCAGTGAATACTATGGTAGCGCACACCCGGAATGGTTCAGAACATCACTCTAGTGCCTCTACACACACATGCGCCCATGTGTGTGCAAACACACACATTTACACCACAGACTCACAGAAAACACAAAAAGAACACCGCATTCCTGAGCAGCCGAGAGGTGAAACCTTTCCAAAGGTTACTGTTGTTTATTCCATGACATAAAAATGCCTGGTGGGAACCAGAAGCTGGAAGGCTCGTCCATGGCATCCGTGGAGATAATAATGCTCTACTTGGAGCCTCTCAGCCTCAACTTCCAGCATGTTGCCTTGAGCAGGCTTCCTCTGTCCCATCTTCTGGATATCACAAGCCCCCAAGGGGATGGTGTTTTCAGTCTACCTGTTGCTTGGTGTCTTCTTTTACCTTTGCCTACCCGCTTCATGCATATTAAACTCACTCATTTAAAACTGAAAGTACAGCTAGCTTAGATTATTCTCCCTGTAGGACACATGCTGGTGTATGTCTGTGATCCCAGCATTCAGGAAATAGATGCAGGGGGATTAGGAGTTCAAGGCCAGCCTGGGCTTCATAGTTTGAGGCCAACCTGGGCTACTTGAGACCCTGTAATTAAAAAAAAAAAAAAAAAGGAGAGATGATGAGGGACTGGTCAGCTATTAAGAATATATATATATATGTATATATACGTATATGTGCGAATATATACGTGTGTTTGTGTGTGTGTGTGTGTGTGTGTGTGTGTGTGTGTGTGTGTGCTCTTGCAGGGGATAGTGTCAGTCAGTTCCTGGCACTCATATCAGGAGGCTCACAATTGCCTAAAACTCTAGTATCAGAGAACCCAATACCCTAGACTCCACAGACACCTGCATGCATAGGTGCACATAAGGACAAACAGGTACTCATATACATAAAAATTCTTAATTCACTTTTTAAACGAAGAAAGGGAGGGAGGAAGACAGAAACTGTACCAAGCAGAGACTGCTGTTCCTGGTGACATCACAGGATGCCTATTCATGACTAGGACAGAATTGCCTGGGTATGGCTCTCATTTGTTATACGTGATTCACGGTCTGAACCTGTTCATCTTTCAGTGATTTCTATGGCCTTTCTGAATGTGATTTCTCCATATGCTCATGAATTCCGTATGGGAAGCACAACCAGAGAAGCCACGTTTAGAATGGATGACGATATCCTGGGACAGGAGGATGTTCTTTTTGTCAACCCCTTTCCCACCTCCCCATCACCTGAGTGAGACCCTTGGCCTGGTCTACAGGTTTAAGGTCCCTCTCCTTCCCCTCACAATCCCACCATCTGCAAACAAAGCAGTGTCTCCCATCAGCCTCTGCTTCTTTTCATCTCTTGTCTCCCAGGAGCTGTGATGAGTTCATTCACAGAAGTGTCTGCTCAATGGTGAAGGCCGTCACGATCACACAGCACGGCAGCCGTGGGCCCCATCCAGCCACACAGCATGATTTCAAATCATGACAGTTCTCATTCGGATGCTCGTTTCTGCCCTTTGAAAACATCACAAGATCCTACTTGCGGACTGAGAAGAGAACCTACTCTCTATGGCTAACGGGAACCAGCAAGACCTGCTTGAAAGGGGTACTTGGGGTGGGGCAGTGCATTTATCTATTCTGAGTAATGCGGATTGGTTTGCATACAAACTATGGCTCTTGTGTGGACGTCAGAGGACACCTTGCAAGAATCAGTTCTTTCCTCCCACCATGTGGGTTCTGGGAACTGAACCCAAGTTATTATTGGATGTGGTATCAAGCACCCATTCCCACTGAGCGCTCTTGCCAGCCCTTCTTGGGAATTTTTAATTTCTTGAATTGGTGTGTGCGTGTGTGTGTGTGTGTGTGTGTGTGTGTGTGTGTGTGTGTACATGCACACACCATTTTGGTGCACACTTCCATATGGAATCAGAAGATCGGAAGACAGTGTCTCTCTCTTTTGACTACTACATGTGCTAGACTAGGAGCCTCTGGCTCTGCGCCCATTTCACTGTTAAAGCATTGAGGTAATGGGCACTGACCACTGAACCCAGCTTTTTTTTTTTTTTTTTTTTTTTTTATAATGTGGGTTCTAAGGGGTTGGTCTCCTGTCCTCACACTTACGCAGCAAGTTCTTCACCCATTGAGCTCTCTCTCCAGCCCGCTCCACTTTATGTTTTGACTCATGGTCTCTCAGTGGGCTGTGCTGGGGCTCCTCAGTTAAGCTAGGGCAGATAACCAGCAAGCCCAGACATCCTCCTACCTCAGCCTCCACCAGCGTCTGGCTTTCTGTGTGTGTTCTGAAGGATCAAGCATGGGTCCTCTTGCATTCAGATAAACAATGTACCACATGAAACATCTCCCCAGACTGTCTGTGGTGCTTCTTACATACTCATCACTTGTATCTGACTAACGTGGCCAGCTGCAGGAAAATGGCCGACTCATCAGACTCTGACGTGAGTCAGGAGTAGAAGCAGGAGTACCCTGGGCCAGACATGCTATCTCTTCTATTTCTTCCCACTTTATACCAAGTATTTGCAGGAGCCCAACGGTCAGCGCTCCACTGTGAGGAGGTGATTCCACAGAGAAAGTGATAACTAATGTCATTGGAAATCTGCATAGAAATTCTCTTGAGAAAGAGTAATTTCTGCAGTACACACGGAGGCTGGCAGGTGGAGGAGGAAGTAGAAGTGTCTGCTGTCAACACACTCATTATCTTATGACTGTAGAAATGACAGGCTTCTCCTTCAGCTGTGTAGTATATTGCCTCCCCACTCCAACCGAGCACATTGTCAATGCAGACTAGAGCTTAAAAATAAAGAGAAAACAAACAAACAAACAAAACTGCAAAGGACTAATGGTACCTGAAAACCCGAACCCTAGCCTGGCCATGGTGCCAGAAGCAAAGACAGAAAGACGATGAGTTTGAGGCTGGGCAAAATTGTGTTTTATTTAAAACACACACACACACAAAGAGCAAAAGGCAGAGTAAAGTTTCACCTTCTGTATCTCAGGTTTGTACAGTGACAGAGACAGAGGTCATACCCAGGGCTAGCCAAGTATAGATTAATATATCATTCAGGGGGAGCCCTAAGGGCCTAAGAAGAATCCTTTCTATAACAGGATGCTGGGAAGAGAAAGGAAATTCCCACTTTCCCTGGAATTTTACAACCTTGCAGCAGTCCTCACGGAGTTGGCGCTCGGTGTACTGGTTCTGTGTAGTTGTGTGGTTGAGACATCATCTTCCTCTATAATAGGGCTGGCCTTGAACTTCTGATCCTTCTGCCTTAGCCTCCTAAGTGGCTGGGACTATAGACATGAGCCAGCACATTGCTGGAGTCTATAGTTGGATGTCATAATACCCCAAATGCAAAGACTTCAAACCAAGAAGTAAGTTGAACACTGTCTCCTCTGACACCCAGAAAAGCCAACAAGGCCTCAGTAGAGGAGTCTGTCCCAGCCTTGTTCTGGAAAACATCTCAGAGTTCCGAGGAGTGTGTATACACACTCAAACATCACAGAACACTGTGCATAGCAAGATATTGTCTCAAAAAAGAAAAAGAGAGATGAGGCAGAAGAAGCAGCTTAGTGACCAGACTCGATCATCAATGAGATATGCCTGAAATGATAGTTAGTAACCAAGAACCTGGGTTTACAAAATGTCAAAAGTGTAACGCATTTGGCTTTTAAAATTGAGGTTAAAGACTTTTAGGTCAGAGGCGAAAGGAAATAGAAGAAGCAAGCAGAGACCCAGGCCTGGAATTCCTGTAGTTAGGGCTGGAGGTGGGAAGGATGGCAGCTCAAGCTCATCCTTGGCTACACAGTGAGCTGGAGGCTAGCCTCATCTACATGAGACCTTGTGTAAGAGATAGGAAGAGAAAGGGTTGGGTGTAAGAAGATAATATTGTTATAAATTTCTTTTAAATCTAAAATACAGACATAAAGAAAGGTATCGATCGAAGCGTCACAAAAGCAAGCCGAAGGGCTGGAGAGCTGGCTCAGGAGTTAAGAGTGGGTACGGCTCACTTGCAAAGGACCCACGTTAAGACTAGAATTTACAACTGCCTGAAATTCCAGCTCAGAGACATGATGCCCTCTTCTAGGCTTTAAGGGCACATGCGCGTACGACACACACACACACACATACAAAGAGAGGGAAAGAGAAGAGAGACAGACAGACAGACAGAGACAATGTTCTTAACCACGCCACCATCTCTCCAGCTCTTCAAGTTTGTCATATTAAATACAGCCCCTGTCCTGGATTATTCCTGTCTTCATATCATTTTAAACAAATACGATCACATTAGATATAGTTTTTTATTAGTTTTTTTTATCTTGTATTTTTCACTTATTTCCATGCCATTAGCAATGATTTGTACGCTCCCTATGATTTCACAGTCCATCAATCAGATGAGGTATATGGTTCTTGCCCACATCCTCAGAGTTAAACATCACTGGCTGGTCTTCAGTTTCTGAGACTGTAACAGCACTGGGGTGAACTCAGTGGTATTTAAAAGCACGTTTTATCCCAGGATCTCAGAGTGATTAAGAATGATCTCACTTGCTCTCTAGTCAGGGAGATGAGTCAATAGCATTTTAATTAGATTTTTCACCAGGAATATTGATGTCCTGGAGACATTAACTAGTGACTTCTGTGCCCTGTCCTCCCTGCCCTGTCTTCCTTGCTTGGTCCTCCCTGTCCAGTGCGTCCTGCCCTGTCCTCTCTGTCCTGTCCTCCCTGCTCAGTCCTAGTCCTGCTTGCCCTGTCCTCCAGCAGAGGGTGAGTTTCCAATCAGACTTGAGCACAGCAGAAGCTCCCATGCCACCTTCTCAGGCTGAGGCAAACTGAGTTGCTAACAGCATGAGCAGGCTAGCTGTAGCGCCACAGCTTGCCTGGCTGTGGTCGGGACAGAAACCAGCAGCCCTGCCTTTTGATATCTGAACTGTGCAAGAACTCTCTGAAGCTCAGCCACACATCACAATTCACCTAATGAGGATCCCCAAGTATGAATGTGACGCTGCGCATGCATATTCAGTATGAGTGCGATGCTGCGCATGCGTATTCAACTACTACCTTCCTGACGTTTGTTTCCGTTGAAAGGAGGTTTTGGTCATTGCTCAGACCTTCCTGGGTATTTGGGTTTTTTAAAATACAAAATGCTTAGCAACTTTTTTCGAAACAGCAAATGAGGCTGATAAAAAGACCACCAAGTTCAGGGTGGGAGCAATGAGAAGCTATCCAACTCTGCATCTCAGGAAGGAAGGTGAGACTAGGGGTGAGTTGGGGACAGGCTGGACTGTCTTCCATCCTGTTTGTGTTATGAGGAGCATCTTCACTTTCACTTGCTGGCTTGGTTGCTATTCGGTCTCAAAGCCACAAAGCGACTCACTGTAATTGTCTGTTCATAGAAGCATTAGTTCATAACTAGGAGAGTTTCTCTACTTTGTGGTCTGACCCTTCTAGCAGCCTAGAACCCACTCACAATCCATCCAATGCCTCTCCTTCATGCCCTAAACCAAATACCCAGGAAGGAAGTTAAAACTGGAGGTTAGTGGGTGCCCAGCTCTCAGTTCTGCTTATAGTGCTAACAAGCCATTCAATTTTTCTATAGTGGGAGAACCTGGCTTCCAGGTGTCCCCCTTCCAAGACCATGCCAGAACATCTCTAATATCTCATCTCAAATGCCTGGCATGGGTCACCTCTCCTCTGACCATTTCTGATTGCCCTGCTGCCCCAACCCTAGCACAGGAATTCAAGGCCCCAGTTCTCTGAACCTCAAAATTCTTCTGCTTTGCATACCCTTGAGGAGAAGGGTCCTAAAATAATCTTTTTCACTTCCTACTTATTCGGTATAGCTGGGTGGTTAACCCCAGTAATCTCTACACTCAGGAAATATTGGCAGGAAAATCAGGAGTTCAAAGTCAGCATCAGGTACATAGCAAGTTTTTAGTCAGCCCGGGCTACATGAGATACTGTCTCAAAATAATAATAATAATAATAAATGTACATAAAACATACAGACCCATCTAGTTTAGAGAGTTCCAGGAAGGCACCACTGTGCTAGAGCAAACAAAGACAAGGATCTCTATTTTAAGATAAGAAGATGAGAGGCAAAGAGCCAGAGTCATACAGATGCCTAGGTGGGGATCTTAGTCTGGACCACTAAGGCTTCAGCAGTAAGACCCAAGGCTGGTGTCATTTCTTTGTTCCTTCATACAAAAGATAGAGTGCTGAGCACTGCTCTGAGTGCTGGGACCACAGCCCACACCGCCTGTGTCACCTATGCATCCAGGTACAGCGGTCCACACCTGGAATCCCAGCACTGGAGAACAGGAGGCAGGAGACTCATTCCTAACTGTATAGAGAACTTGAGGCCAGCCTGGGCTACATGAGAGCCTGTCTCAAAACAGCAACCAAAGGTGGGGGCAGGGTGGAGGTGGATGGTAAGGGTACCTGGGAGGCATTGCAATCTGGCCGCCTCAAAGCACCTACCGAACTCAGCTTTCAGCATGCCGTGTCGTAGCTGCACTGGCCTTGTTCAGCAGGACGCACACTGATGGGAAACTCAGGTGAAGACTTACCTCCCTTGGCGCCTCCGGCCACCCTGTAGTGTGATTTGGACCGGGATGCTGAAGGGCTGCATGAGGCCAGGGGCTGGCTGATCCGATGCTCCTCGACTGAGTTGTGCCCTTTTAGAGCGCAGGAAGCTTAAGAATCATCGGAAGTGGAGTCCCAGAGGAACTTCCCAATTCCGTGCTTAGCCACAGCCACCAGGACCTTGCTGCATCCAGAGCTGCAGGATCTCTAGAAGTTTCCTAAAGAGGTGGGAACCCAGGCAGCCTGACCGCAAGCAGAGCTCAGGCGTTAGTCAGAGCTCAAGGGGTAGCTGGGTGGTTCTGCAGCTAACAATTCTTCCCCAGCATTGCCTAGCGCCTGTTCCACATGTCACCTGTGTTTCCTCCGAAGCCACCAGGTGCATTGTCATAGAGACCAAAAGGACTGTGGAAAGTTCTGAGCCCCCAGGGACTCTGTGTAATTGGGGACAGACACACCCAACACACTATGTGTAAGAAGAGGGAATGTTCTGTCCCAAACACATTCCCTTTTTTTTCCCAAAAATTATGTTAGGGCACAGGCTCAATATAGTAGCCTTTTCTAGTTAATTGTTCTGAATAAAGAATAGCTTTACAAACCTGTGAGGGGACTCCGTGGGTAAACGGTCATCTGGCCAAGCCTGGTGACCTGAGGTCCATGCCTGAGTTCCATGCCCAGACACCAGTGAAGGTGGCAGGTGAGAGAGACAACTCTACAAAATTGTCCTTTGAATTCCACACAAGGGCATGGACAGGTCATGCACACACACAGTAATCATAATGTTAATTAGTTTAATTTTTGAAATTAGCTTTACAGCAGACACAATAGTCTCCACTCAGACAGTAACAGTAAGAGGATCAGAGTTCAGGGGCGCCCTCAACTACGGAGCGAGTCTGAGAACGTTCTGCACTACAAGGAAACTCTGTCTGAAAACAAAGAGTATTCATTCCTGTATCATGTCATGATTTCCCAGATTTCTCAAGACTCAACAAACAGTGGGCTGGAGAGTTGGCTCAGTGGTTAAGAGCACTGTACTGGCTGCTCTTTCAGAAGAACTGGGTTCAGCTTCCAGCGCAGGTATTAGGGCTCATAACCATCTGTAACTCCAGCCTTAGGAAAGGCCCTCTTCTGTCTCTCTGGGCACGAGACATGCCTACAGTGCACCAATATACAGCCATACAAAATATTCAGACACGTAAAAGAAAAAAGATAATATAATTAAAAAATAAAACAATATTGCGCTTTGAAAAACAACGTAAATGAGGAAGAACCTAGTTTGTCTCTGGGTGTCTCGGGGTTCAGCTTATAGCTGCTCAGCAGTGGTAGCTGACAGAGGGAGGCTCACCACTTCATGACGGGCAGGGTGCAGGTAAAAATACAGAAAGGGGTGAGGAGTGAACCCCCCTCCCCCAAATATGTCCTGGTGCCCTGCTTCCTCCATCTCCTCAAGTTTCAGAACTTTTCCAAAGTGGTGCCAACACTCTTGACCAACCCCGAACTCTTAATTTTTTTTGTGGGGGGGGGGAGGGAGACATTGTATCTAAATCACAATGGCTCCCTGTGAGGTCCAGTTATCTCTCAGACTCAAAATGTTGTTGAAGAGGGACTCTCAGTTGAGAAAATACATCCTTACAACTGTCCTTTCTTAACTAGTGCTTCATCTGGAAATGCCCAGACCATTGGAGTTGCTATCCCCGGAGGGAGCACCGAGTGCTATTTAAAAAAAAAAAAAAAAAAAAAAAAAAAAAAAAAAAAAAAAAAAAAAAAAAGCAGGCCAGCTAAGCCATGGAGATAAACTAATGAGCAACACTCCTCTAAGGCTTCTTTCTTCCTGCATCCAGCTCTCTGTCCTGCTCTGGCTTCCCTCAGTGATAGACTTCGATGTCCTAGTATACACAGTGCAAATAAACCCTTTCTCCTCAGGTTGTTTTTAGTCATGTTGATTTATCACAGTATATTTGTTAGATTTCTGAGGCAGCTTAAAGAGACAGGAGGCAGCAAATGTCTAGCCTGACCTCAACAGAAGATATTATTTATTTCAAAACATCGAAGGGCGGACCCTCTCCTGTGGGAAAGAGGTGCTTGCAAGGACCAGAGAAACCTGTGGACTTCATATAGGGAGTGTGGCATTTGGGGAACATGACAGATGTGAGGGGCTATGTGCAAACCTTTTTTCCCTTTCCTAGTTTTGCCTGTTACATCCAGACAGGCTACAGGAGACCGGCTGACCCAGTGAAAGCTGCTTAAGCAGGACCAACTGTATAAGCTCATAAGAATTCTATTTTTACAATTGAACTATTCTAACTGTATGCATTACTTTTCTACTGCTATGATAAAGCACCACGAGCAAAGCAACTGATACAGGAAAGTGTTTAACTGGGCTTACAGTTTCAGAGAGTTAGAGTCCATGATAACACAGTGAAGGAGCATCTTGATCCATAACCACCAGGCAGAGAGAGAAAGAGAAAAAGGAGAGACAGAGAGAGAGAGAGAGAGAGAGAGAGAGAGAGAGAGAGAGAGAGAGAGAGGAAAGAGAGAGAGGAAGAGAGACAGGGGGCGAGAGAGAGTTCCCAAACAGTTCCACTAACCAGGGGCCAAGTATTCAAATATTTGAACCTATGAGGACCATTGTTATTTAAACAACCACACAAAACAATAAAAACATTACAACATATCCCATCATTTTTAATTAATTACTTTGTTCATTTAATGTATGACTGTTTTGCCTATGTGCATGTCTGAAGTGTATGTCTGAATACTACATGCATGAGCAGTGCCTGCAGAGGCCAGAAAAGAGCATCAGATCCGGGACTAACTTGAGTGTCAGATGGTTGGGAGCCATTGTGTGGCTGGTGGAGTGAACTTTGGTCCCCTTAAACGCAGAACCACTTCTCCAGCCCCTCATACTTCTTGTCTTGAGCAGCCTTTCTCTCCTGTCTCCGGTTCTTGCAGCTCCACTCAGTTATTAACTGGTTTGTACTCAACCTTCCCATCTTTACCCAGGCTACCAATGGTGAGTCTGAATCACTGGTCCTTGTCTTCTATTGGCCTGCAGAGTAGTGTCTCTTCAAAGATAAAGACATTTCTCTCATTCATCCTTGTTCTCAGCTCCTACAGAATGCATGGATTCCGGACACAGTAAAAATGGTGACTGGCTCCATGGCCAATTTTCTCTCCCAATTAAAATAAAATCCTAGGGGTGGTGTTATATCAAATTACCAAGTGACTTATGTCCTCCAATCGCAAGTGTCTGGCAACACAGCTAGTAAAGTGATGTGCAGAGGAGAGGTGACAAGATATGACGAGAACACGGCCGTGTCACTAAGTCACACGCAGGCAGGAAGAGGTTGATGCCCTCCCCAGCAACAAGGCTAGTTTACCAGGCTCCTGACTGGAGCTGAGACTAGGTGTGTGTAGAGACGATCAGGAGCTGCGATCACAACTCTGGACTCACTCTGGACCAGTGATTCAGACTCACCATTGGTAGCCATGGCTGAGTAAAGACGGGAAGCAGCATGGGATGCCACACTCCTTCAATTTCTGAGACCTCTAGCCCTGTGGTTTTCCAACCTTGCCGGTGTGAGACAGTCTTTATTGAACGACGTAGGTGGCATGGAAATCCTTGTGCTCGCAGATAAGCACCGGCAGAACCAGGAATGTTAAACTTTCGGGCTTGTCTCTTCAAAGGGAGTGATGTAACCTGCTTTCTGCCCAGAAGCCTGGGAGCAGATGTGGATAATACCCTTGTGACCTTTCTGTTCCCTGTGTAGCAGAGACCACACGGATCCTCCCCAGGGGCCTTAATTTGAGCTTATTTTCTCAGTTAATCTATAGGATCAATCTTTAAGGAAGATGTCACTTGTACTTTACAGAAAGTTTCTATAGAGTCATGTCTCAAGCTTTTTGTTGTACACATGGGATTGAGTTAATCATCACCAGGAAACTCTTTGCCAAATTCTGCTGTGTTTAAATGTGCCTAAAATTAGGTCAGACTTTTGAAGTTTGAAGCATCACAGGCTACTGAGTCGGGTTGAACCAAACTGCCTTTCTGCTTCTCTTGGATCGTGACATCTGCTGGCCAAAGTGTTTGCAGAACACTTCAGACACCCTGGAAGTCAACCTAATAAACCCCACATATTCTAGCAGTTCTGCTTCATTAGAAAACCCTAATGAATGTACCAACCACAATCTCAAAGTCACTTGTGTTTATTTGATTTTTAACATATGAATGGCTTTGAAATCCTTGAGTTTTATTACAGTCAACAGGCCAGAGCTTTGATGCCTGTATGTCAGTCACACATTCAAATTCCTGATGAACTCAACTGGCACAGCCCCACACAAGTAAATTTGGAATCGAGTTGGGGAAGTGGCTCAGCTGGTAGTGTGCTTGCCTAGCTAGCATGCACAAAACCTGTGTTCAACCTCCAGGACCACATATACTAGGTGTGGTGGGGTATGCCTGTAATCCCAGGGTTTAGAAGGTGGAAGCCGGGGGAACAAGGAAAGTTTCAAGGCCAGCTTTGGCTATTTAGTAAATTAGAGGCCAGTCTGAGATACTTGAAGTCTCAAAATACACACAAACCAAAGGCTCACCAGCAAAAAACTATAGCTCTGTATCAGAGACTCACAGATGGACTCACCAAATTCCTGCTAACTAAAGCTCCTGGTACAGGATGGGAGGAAGCAGGCAAGCAGAAAGTGCACAGTGCTTTGTGACAAGAGGAAAATTAAAAGCTCAAAAATGTTAGGACAGCAGTGGATGTTGTTGTAGCACAAGCCTTTTCTCCCAGCACTGGGGCTGGGGCTGGGGCTGGGGCTGGGGCTGGGGCTGGGGCTGGGGCTGGGGCTGGGGCTGGGGCAGGGGCAGGGGCAGGGGCAGGGGCAGGGGCAGGGGCAGGGGCAGGGGCAGGGGCAGGGGCAGGGGCAGGGGCAGGGGCAGGGGCAGGGGCAGGGGCAGGGGCAGGGGCAGGGGCAGGGGCAGGGGCAGGGGCAGGGGCAGGGGCAGGGGCAGGGGCAGGGGCAGGGGCAGGGGCAGGGGCAGGGGCAGGGGCAGGGGCAGGGGCAGGGGCAGGGGCAGGGGCAGGGGCAGGGGCAGGGGCAGGGGCAGGGGCAGGGGCAGGGGCAGGGGCAGGGGCAGGGGCAGGGGCAGGGGCAGGGGCAGGGGCAGGGGCAGGGGCAGGGGCAGGGGCAGGGGCAGGGGCAGGGGCAGGGGCAGGGGCAGGGGCAGGGGCAGGGGCAGGGGCAGGGGCAGGGGCAGGGGCAGGGGCAGGGGCAGGGGCAGGGGCAGGGGCAGGGGCAGGGGCAGGGGCAGGGGCAGGGGCAGGGGCAGGGGCAGGGGCAGGGGCAGGGGCAGGGGCAGGGGCAGGGGCAGGGGCAGGGGCAGGGGCAGGGGCAGGGGCAGGGGCAGGGGCAGGGGCAGGGGCAGGGGCAGGGGCAGGGGCAGGGGCAGGGGCAGGGGCAGGGGCAGGGGCAGGGGCAGGGGCAGGGGCAGGGGCAGGGGCAGGGGCAGGGGCAGGGGCAGGGGCAGGGGCAGGGGCAGGGGCAGGGGCAGGGGCAGGGGCAGGGGCAGGGGCAGGGGCAGGGGCAGGGGCAGGGGCAGGGGCAGGGGCAGGGGCAGGGGCAGGGGCAGGGGCAGGGGCAGGGGCAGGGGCAGGGGCAGGGGCAGGGGCAGGGGCAGGGGCAGGGGCAGGGGCAGGGGCAGGGGCAGGGGCAGGGGCAGGGGCAGGGGCAGGGGCAGGGGCAGGGGCAGGGGCAGGGGCAGGGGCAGGGGCAGGGGCAGGGGCAGGGGCAGGGGCAGGGGCAGGGGCAGGGGCAGGGGCAGGGGCAGGGGCAGGGGCAGGGGCAGGGGCAGGGGCAGGGGCAGGGGCAGGGGCAGGGGCAGGGGCAGGGGCAGGGGCAGGGGCAGGGGCAGGGGCAGGGGCAGGGGCAGGGGCAGGGGCAGGGGCAGGGGCAGGGGCAGGGGCAGGGGCAGGGGCAGGGGCAGGGGCAGGGGCAGGGGCAGGGGCAGGGGCAGGGGCAGGGGCAGGGGCAGGGGCAGGGGCAGGGGCAGGGGCAGGGGCAGGGGCAGGGGCAGGGGCAGGGGCAGGGGCAGGGGCAGGGGCAGGGGCAGGGGCAGGGGCAGGGGCAGGGGCAGGGGCAGGGGCAGGGGCAGGGGCAGGGGCAGGGGCAGGGGCAGGGGCAGGGGCAGGGGCAGGGGCAGGGGCAGGGGCAGGGGCAGGGGCAGGGGCAGGGGCAGGGGCAGGGGCAGGGCAGGGGCAGGGGCAGGGGCAGGGGCAGGGGCAGGGGCAGGGGCAGGGGCAGGGGCAGGGGCAGGGGCAGGGGCAGGGGCAGGGGCAGGGGCAGGGGCAGGGGCAGGGGCAGGGGCAGGGGCAGGGGCAGGGGCAGGGGCAGGGGCAGGGGCAGGGGCAGGGGCAGGGGCAGGGGCAGGGGCAGGGGCAGGGGCAGGGGCAGGGGCAGGGGCAGGGGCAGGGGCAGGGGCAGGGGCAGGGGCAGGGGCAGGGGCAGGGGCAGGGGCAGGGGCAGGGGCAGGGGCAGGGGCAGGGGCAGGGGCAGGGGCAGGGGCAGGGGCAGGGGCAGGGGCAGGGGCAGGGGCAGGGGCAGGGGCAGGGGCAGGGGCAGGGGCAGGGGCAGGGGCAGGGGCAGGGGCAGGGGCAGGGGCAGGGGCAGGGGCAGGGGCAGGGGCAGGGGCAGGGGCAGGGGCAGGGGCAGGGGCAGGGGCAGGGGCAGGGGCAGGGGCAGGGGCAGGGGCAGGGGCAGGGGCAGGGGCAGGGGCAGGGGCAGGGGCAGGGGCAGGGGCAGGGGCAGGGGCAGGGGCAGGGGCAGGGGCAGGGGCAGGGGCAGGGGCAGGGGCAGGGGCAGGGGCAGGGGCAGGGGCAGGGGCAGGGGCAGGGGCAGGGGCAGGGGCAGGGGCAGGGGCAGGGGCAGGGGCAGGGGCAACTCTGAATTCAAGGCCAGAGTAGTCTACATAACAAGTTCCAGGACACTCAGAGCTATGTAGAGACCTTGCCCCACCCCCAAGATGTTAGGACAGCAAGAAGAGAGGGATAAAAGTCTGCCCCCCAGACAAAGCAGAGCATGCTAGAGAAGGAGCCTTCGCATAGCTAATTTATCACACTCCCTAGGCTGTGGTCAGCATAGCATGCTGTGACCCCAGCAACGCAAACCAAACAGTAACATTCTAGAAAGGGTTTACTGAATACACACTTTGGCCAGAATTTTTCAGGTCCTCAGTGTAACTGTGAGCATAAGCAGAGAAGTTCCTGCCCACTGGATCCTTTCATTCCACTGCAGAGACATAAGGAAATAGAGCCCCAAACACCGTTAATCCAAATACTTGAGTGTGGGGAAGAAAGGAAAGTGAACGAGCTTGGAGAAAGTCATGGGAAGCCGCGGGCCCTGCATAGAGAGCCTAGAGCCTGGCAAGGAGCAGCCAATGGAACCGATAACAAGACACCACAACCAGGCAGCTGGAAGAGCTTGGTTGGTAAGAAAACACAAAGCTCTGGATTCCCAGCACTGGGGAGGCAGAAGAAGGAGGAAGAGGAAGGAGTTCAAGGCCCACCTGGGCAACATGGCACTCTGTCTCAAAAGACCAAGTCTCAGAAGAGGCCAGCTCATGAGTACCTTACCACTAGTAGGGAGTTACATTTAGCCAGGCTCAGTTCTGCCGCACTCTGTCTTAGTGAGTTGCTTCAGTGTTTCCCTGCATTCAGCTGAAGGTTGAGTCACCTGTCTCTTTGTTCACCATCCGAGACCCACAGTTGTGAGTCACCATAGCCACCTGGTAACCCTTCTGATCTGCCAACCTTTCTCCCTCAGGACCAGGGCAGGACCAGTTGGCTTTGGCTAATCACAAGTTTAGGGGCTGTGTGGAGTGTGTAGCAGCTTCCTCGGCCCCTGTGCAACTTAGCTCCCTCCCCTGCAGAAGAGAGGCTCACAGCCTGTGTGAGGTTATTAGAGGTATGTCTGGAAGAACTCTGTAGAAGCAAACACACATCAGTCTCTTTAGTCAGACACAAATGCTAGGAACAGGAAGAATTCAAGACCAGCATCCTAACCAGCCTCCCACCTCAGGCTCCACCCCTCACCTCACACAAGAGGCCACATTCCTTTTCCACTACAGACTGTGGAGATCCTTTGAACAAAACTTAAGAATGATTATACTGATAAAATAAACTTTGTCTACTTTCTAGAACCACATCTATGACCTTGAAGGTGAGTCAGAAGATTGTCCTGTTAGTCTTTAACATCATAACTAGGTCAAGTGAGCTGGATGTAGTGGCCCATGCCTTTTATCACAGGGCAGAGGCAGAGGGGCAGAGGGGCAGAGGGGCAGAGGGGCAGAGGGGCAGAGGGGCAGAGGGGCAGAGGGGCAGAGGGGCAGAGGGGCAGAGGGGCAGAGGGGCAGAGGGGCAGAGGGGCAGAGGGGCAGAGGGGCAGAGGGGCAGAGGGGCAGAGAGGCAGAGGGGCAGGTGGATCTCTATGAGTTCGAGGCCAGCCTAGTCTACATAGTGAGTTTCCAGGACAGCCAGGACTAGTAGAAAGACTCTGCCTCACAAAAACAATCAACAAAAACTAAGTCAAGTGGGTGTTGGGTGTATGCCTGTGACCCCAGCATCTGAGAGGTAGAGCTTGAGGCCAATCTGGGCTACAGAGGGTTGCAATTGTAGTGAAATATGTACATTTTAAAAGGCATAAATACCTAACCCGTGGGTAGAACAGCACAATCTAGCTCTTTTCCTCCCTCAGCCCCTTCCTTCATTCTGGGGATCAAAATGTGGAGCCTCACACACTCTACTACTTGGCTGTATCCTAAGTGCAGGAGTGAAAGGGTTAAAATTTTTCAAAAACTCCCAGCCTAGCAGGCTGGGCAGAACTAAGAGTGCAGGTCAGCTTGGTCATGATCTCTGTGTTTCAGGAACTTGGCTGACCACAAGATAGATGGCTGATTACGTACAGGCTCTTAGAGAATAGCCTATACAAAATGTTCCCCATGATGACTGTTCCTTGGACCCTGTCACAAACTAAATAATGGGTTGGGACTTTCCACAGGTACTCTCCAATAACCCTCCTTCACTCCCCCTGGGTTGTGTTTTGCCCCCCTGAGTTGTGTTTTTTGGCTTTAAATTCTCTCTGTCTCCAAGGCCCCAGGGTCAGACCCCATTGCCCCTGCGTGGGCTACAGGTCTTGACCTCAACATGTTGATCGAAATATACCTCTTGCTGATTGCATCATGTTTGTTGTCTTGTGAGTTAATGGGTAGCCTCGAATTCCCGAGGCTTGAGTGAGGTCCTCCCTTCCTGGGAGTCTTACAGGAGCACCACCAAGTTCATGATTTCCCAAGTTCCTCATATAAGGAAACTAGATCCCCATGAAATTAAGACATATGCCGGAAGGCATTATTAGTCCTCTGCATTGGAATCGCTTGTGAGTGAGCCAAACAACTGCTATCTTGGGGCATTTACTTGCGACTCCTTGCAAAAAAAAAAAAAAAAAAAAATATCATCCCAGCTTGACTTGTATCTGTTTACACCCTCTCATGGAGGGGTGGGAAGGATGACTAGACCCTTACTGAGTATCCATCTCCTCCCTAGCAACTGTTGTCTACAACCTTGCTGTAATTGTACATGGTCTCAGAGAGAGAGAGGCTAAGTATATTAACCAGGGAAGACTGGGGCAGTAGGGGACTCCATCTATGTGGCTGTGGGGCCCCTCAGCTCTGCTGGTAAGGTTTTTCAGGTGCCATCTGTTGGGAAAGTAGCACCTCATCTGTTCTCTGTAAGGAAGCCCAATAAATGCATTGGTCTCCAGCAGGAACTTCAGCAGAAGAGTGCCTCAGTTTGTCATTGGGGCCTTAGGAGAAGGGTAAACAGTGCTTATGTCTCCCCCAGGGAAGGAAGTTTAGCAACAAGAGTTTGCAATCTCACTACTCAGACGTGAGCCTCACAAAAGGCTTTGCAAGGAATTTAGATGGTAGTTCCTTACAATTCAGCAAAAGATGGTGTGGATTATATATTTAACTTAACATTTTCTGGTAGCCACTAATTTAGTTTACAATATTTTGAGACAGGGTTTCCATAGCCCACCCAGGCTTATCTCAAACTTTCTGCAAGAACAGTCAGAACAGTCTGACTGTTCTGCAAGAACAGTCTGATCTCTGCCTCCACCTTTGAAGTGATGGAATTGCAGGTATGCACATGTCTTCAAAACCTTAAAAGGAGAAGGAGAAAGAGAAGGAGGAGGAAGAGGAGGAGGAGGAACTGAACTGCCCTGGTGTGGTGGCACACCCCTTCCAACACTTAAGAAAGAAAGATCATAGATTCAAGGTCACTCTACACAATTACTTTGAGACCAGTCTGGGCTACGTAATTCTCTCTCTCTCTCTCTCTCTCTCTCTCTCTCTCTGTCTCTCTCTCTCCATGTATATATGTGTGTATAGGTATGTATATGTATACACACATATATATATGACTATATAAATCAAAGGTAATGATTTATATAATACTCCCATTAATAAAAATTTAGTGTTATACACCAATAACTTTACATTTAACTCCATTCTCCAACAGAAAGGACACAGCTAATTTTCCTTTTTTAACATTATTGTATAGGTCAGACATTGACATGCTAAGATGTTGCACGCACCTCTTTCGTGTCCCCTTTGCCCACGAAAAAGGACATGGAGGCAGTAATCGGGTATCACTACAAACGAGGCTTTACTTCTTGTAACAGCAGAAGCAGAAAAGGCCCAAAGCCCGGGAAAGGCACTGCTATATATACCCTAGAGTGGCGTGTTCACTTCTGATTGGCTGTTCACTCATCACCCCATATTACACCCCGGGATGGGCAGTGACTTTGGCGGGCTTTCTGCCTTTTGCAACTGCGCAGTCAATTGTTTACTAGTGGGAGGACAGGATGCCCGCGCCATCTTGGAATGGCGAATCACTGCGGTTCCCAACACTAAGAAATTATGTTATCTATGTTTCTGAAAGGGTTCAGTATCACACTCAAAGTGAGAACACTTTCTGTTCGGAGTCTTTCTCTGTCAGCCAATAGCACGTTGCTTCAATTATTTCATTTTCTAGATGGCAGAAAGTCTGAAATTAAAGTACAAAAGAGCGATGTGCAGGACTAGCTTAACAGTTGAGACTGTCATCATTCAAGCAAAACCAACATAAAATGAATTTCAACTTAGATTAAAATCTATTTTAAACTCTCTCTTCGAGAGGGCTGTGTTCCTCTCGAATTACAAGCTAAACAAACTCTGCCCTTAAAAAAAAACAAAATCCAAGGTGACATATATTAACACACTCCTGCATTTAGACACTAAGATTTCACACTGGTTTGTGGGTCGTTCCAGACACAGACACCCACCAGGAGCAGCACTAGGTAGGCTTAGGTAGACCCCAAATTTGTGTCTTCAAATGCTTTTTTATAGGTAAAAGAGTATTGTGTGCTACCTTTGAATGGTGCCCAAACCTTGAAATGTAAATATAATGACCAGAGAGAAACCTCATTCTTGAGGCTGTAGATGGAGCTGGGGTTCCACCCTCTCCACCTCCACCCCACCAATATCCTCCGAACCAGGGCCTCATATAGTAAACCCTGAGTAGAGAGAGGTGAGGCACCCATAAGATACCTTGGAAACCATCATCAGGCTCTTCACCTTCCATCAATGTTTAGATTCAGTTTTCTCTGCTGAAATACCCGTGGTGTCCTCTCCTGCTCTCCTCCTGCCACAGGTACCAGAGAGCAATCTGTGTCCTTTCCAAAGATGTCCCTGTCTTTAGTTCAACCCTGCTGGGTTGGTGCACACAGTCAGTGGATGTGACCCAGATCTATGCATCGTTTGCATGTGCTGTGCAGGTATGGCACTTTGGATGACTGTTTGGATTCCCAGTTGGTGGAATGTTTAGGAAGGGAGACATGGCCTTGCTGGAGTAGGTATGGCTTTGATGGATGTCAGCCCACCTCTTGGCCAACAAGCCCAAGTCTCGAGGACCAAAGAATATATTCTAAAGATCCGAGTAGGGATAAACCAGGGGACTTCAGGGTTTTCGTTTTTGTTGTTGTTTGTTTGCTTGTTTGTTTAGCTCAAGTAGTATGTGATGGTTTGTATATGCTCAGCCCAGGGAGTGGCACTATTAGGAGGTGTGGCCCTGTTGGAGTGGGTGTGTCACTGTGGGTGCGGGCTTTAGAACCTTCATCCTAGCTGCCTGGAAGTCCTGGAACTCACTCTGTAGACCAAGCTAGCCTCGAACTCAGAAATCCGCCTGCCTTTGCCTCCCAAGCATTGGGATCAAAGGCAAGTGCCACCACTGCCCGGCTACTTATTTATTTTATGTATGTGAGTACACTACACTATAGCTGTCTTCAGACATGCCAGAAGAGGGCATCGGATCCCATTACAGATGGTTGAGCCACCATGTGGTTGCTGGGAATTGAACTCAGGACCTCTGGAAGAGTAGTCAGTGCTCTTAACCGCTGAGCCATCTCTCCAGCCCCTAAATCTTTATTTTTTAAAGTAGAATGTTGATACCGGGGAGCTAGCCTCTGTTGGTAGAGCATCCATGAAGTCCTGAGTTCCATCTTCAACAGCACATAAGCTGACAAGGTTGTGCACACTTGAAATGCCATGAAGATATTAAGTTTAAGGCAAGACTTGGCGTCTTAGTTAGGGTGTGAATTGCTGCAACAAAACACTATAACCAAAAAGCAAGTTGGAGACCGAAGGGTTTTACTTCTACATTGCCCTGGTTGTGCTGTCTCTTCACAGCAATAGAACATTGACCAAGACAAATGGCATCATTACAGTGGGCTAGTTTATCCCGCATCCCAATGCTGTGGGCTTTATTCATTTTGCTTATGGTTTCCTAAAATCCATTTGTTGGGTCTTAGGTACTGTTTCCCACGCTACTGGAGTTCTTTTCAAGAAGACATTGCCCATGCATATGTCTTGGAGAAGTTTCCTGTTTCCAAGTTTCTATTTTAATATTAAGGTAGCTGAGAGCTATCCCAAATCCTCTCATCAAGAGATTTTGAAATAGGGCCAGGACATGCACACTAAAAACGTAGGTTTGGCACTAAGGAGGCAGAAACAGAAGAGTCTTTACAAATTCAAGACCAGCCTGCTTTACATAGCGAGTCCCAGACTAACCAGAGACACATGAAGAGATTCTGAGGAGAAAGAACACACAATTCAACAAGTACGTCGTTCTGAGAAGCCAAATGGAGGACCCCTATGTAGTCTCTCATGTGCTGTAAGCATCCCTCAGATTCATCTTTTTTGTATTAAAGTGGATTTAAGATTTGGGTACATTAGTTCACAAAGGTCAGATGAGACGTCTTCATGCTTCCCTGAGGGTGGAAATGCTAGTTAGCCAATATGTTCCATCCCCTCTCAGTCAGGCGAGGTGTTCCCTTGTAATTAGTCTCCTGCTTCTGAACCGAGAGGCAGTGTCCCCAGGGATCAATCTTCCTTTGCGCCTGAACTTCCAAATTAAACTTGGTTGTCTTGTCAGATCAATTTCCATGACCAAGTCCCAGGCTGAGAGTCCCTGAAAGGGCAGAGAGATGCAGTCCACAGGGACAAGGGACTGTCTACAACAGGAATATTTTCAGCAGCTACATCAGAGCTGAGTTCTGTGAGGGAAAGTGCAGACTCAGGGCTGGCCTGTTGGTCTGTAGCTCAGCGCCACAGGCTCAGCATGTCAAAGGCTACAGGTCCAACCCCCAGTGCTCAAAACCCCAACAACAAAGATGATGGGACTCACACATAGTCAGACCACTCCCTTTCTCTGTGTATCCAGGGTCCCATGTAGAACAGGCTGACCCCAAACTGATTTTGTAGCCAAGGATGATCTCCTGATGCGCCTGCTTCTGCCCACACGCATGCACCCTCCGTACCTGCCTGAGCTACTTCTCCTAAAAACTGTAGGAGTCAATGATCACTCTGTTCGGGTATCCCACACCTTCTGTAAGCAGTTCAGTTGGTCTATTATTTTTCCTGAGAGGGTAGTGAGCTAAACCATAGCAGTGCATAGCCATGGGGTTCTAGAAAGTTCCTCCCGTCCTTGTCTTCCCTTGTCAAGCAAATGTCCTTTCCTGTAGGAGCTGGCAGCACAGCCACCTTACCTACCCTTCAGCTTCCCTGGCCTAAGCTCTGTCCTCTGACTTTTCTCTCTGCTGCTTCTGTTGTCTGTCAGGTTTGCACGTCTGCAGTAGCACTGACTCCTTCTGTTTCTAATCAAGACCGACTGGCTTTGTTTACTTATTTATGTACTTGTACCCGGTTAAAATGAATTTGAACTCCCATCCTGATGAGTTTACAGCTTCGAAGTTTAAGCCAGTTGTGGTGACACATCTTTAATCCCAGCACTCAGGATGTACAGGTCTCTGTGAGTTTGAGACAAGCCTGGTCTACAGAGCTAATTCCAGAACAGCCAAGACTATACAGAGAACCCCTGTTGGCTACAATAAGCTTGGATGTGAACTAACCACCCAGCAGCACTTCCTGCACCTATGTATGGGCTTTTATGGTTTCTTACTACGCCTGGGATGCACCCCAACATAAAAGAGACACCTGTGCCGATATAAGAAGCTGTTTGGAATAAGACTTCCATTTTGAATAGGGGGTTGAGTGAAGTTTAAGTTCCCAAGACCTCCCTGGGAATTGTCATCCTACTTGGCAGAAAGAGACATGTACATGGGTAACTGACATCCTGGTTGGCAAGTTAAGACACGAATGTTAGGCAAGGCAAGTCCCTTGTTACAGTTGCACATCCCAACCAATGGGAACAGGATAAATGCACATGTTCCTCTACTCTTTTTTTTTGTTTTGTTTTTGTTTTTGTTTTCAAGACAGGGTTTCTCTGTGTAGCCCTGGCTCTCTTGGAACTCACTCTGTAGACCAGGCTGGCCTCAAGCTCAGAAATCCACCTGCCTCTGCCTCCCAAGTTCTTGGATTAAAGGCATGTGCCACCACTGCCCGGCTCAAAGACATGTTCCTAAAGAAATCTCCTATCCCTAAATCCTGATTGGCACAGATATTTGTGGATTTTAGGCTTAAAAGTACAATAGGAAGCCAGCAGTGGCGTAGCGGCTAAGGTAGCTGCCTGCAGAGGGCAAGCTCGTGCCCTTTGCTTTCTCTCTCTCTCTCTCTCTCTCTCTCTCTCCCGGTTCGAATCCCGCTTTCCCCGTGAGACTCTGCCTGAGTTTCATGGAAAAAAAAAAAAGTACAATAGGATCTTAACTCAATGTCATATTCAGCTCCCGATCAGCTCCCAAGTCTGTCTGTGGCCCTCATTGACCAATCTTGGGGTATGGAGTTCATCCTTTTTTTGACTGAGAATGGTGGTGTCTGGGTGGTTTATGCAGCGATCCCCAGACCCCAACAACATGTACACTGTGGCATGCACAGGTGAGCTCTCTCTCTTTCTCTCTTTCTCTCTCTCTCACACACACACAAAATATAATTTTTAAAAAGTTAAATTAATCTTATGCTACTTCACATAATATGTAAAAATTAACTTAAGATGATCAAAGATGTAAATATAAGTCAAAACTATAAATTTTTAGAAGAACATACATTGTTAGCCGAGCATGGTAGAGTAGGCATGTAATTCTAGTTCTTTGGGAAGCTGAAAGAAGAGGAGTTCAAGGACAGGCTGGGATACAGGACACCCTGTCTTAACAAAATTGATTAATTAAGATGTGCAAAGATTGCTGGGCGGTGGTGGCGCACGCCTTTAATCCAAGAACTTGGGAGGCAGAGGAAGGTGGATTTCTGAGTTCAAGGCCAGTCTGGTCTACAGAGTGAGTTCCAGGACAGCCAGGACTATACAGAGAAACCCTGTCTGGAAAAACAAAACAAAACAACAACAACAAAAAGATGTGCAAAGAGGAGATGTAGCCAAGAGGCATGGGTTCAAGTCACCTTGAGTGTGAAACCTGAGGACTAAGCCCTTCTTTTCCCGGCATCATCCTATTATCTGTGGCTTTTCATGTGGCAAGTTTGAATCATGTTAGGTATGCTCTGGAAGCTTCCCAGGCAAGGTTTGTTTCCTGCCTGGGGATTTCTCGTTCTCTGAGGTGCCGGAGGCTTGGAACAGCATAAGCATGTCACTCCACAACTTTCTCAGTAATAGGATGGGTCATTTCATGCAGGTGAGCCCTCTCTTCTGCTACGTCATGTGCACAAAATCCGCTGTATAAAATGATCTCTGGGGTCGTGTATCTTCTCACAGAAGGCATTTCCCAGATAAGAACTGATACTCAGGCTAGCATGGTGACTAAGTCCTGTAATGTCAGCATTTGGAAGGCAGGAATAGGAGGGTTTCTGCGGGTGCTAGCCCAGCCTGGTAACTGATTGAGCCTTGGCTAGGTGTGGTGATAAATGCCTGTGATCCCAGTTTGTAGGAGGTGGAGGCGGGAAGGTCAAAAGGTCAAGCTTCTTTGGCGACACAGTGAGTTTCAGGCCAGCCTCAGTTATGTAGGACCCAGTCTCAAGACAGCAAAGGTAGGCCTGAGGAGACGGCTCAGTCAGTAAAATGCTTGCTGGAGAAGCATGAGAACCCAAGTTTGGTCCCCCAGTGCCCATCTAAAAAGCCAGGTGAAGTAGCTTGTGTGAGTAATCCCCAGGGCTGGGGCGGCAGACACAGCAGGATCCCTGGGCTTCCTGGCCAGCTAGCTCTGCTTACCTGGAGAATTCCAGGCCAACGAGTAACCTGCTTGGGGTGGGTGGGGGGGACGAGGTAGAGGGATCTCTTCAAGGACACACACACACGTACACGCACACACACACTTTAAAATAAAGTTTAAAAACCCTGAAAAGTAATAGTAGTGAAAAGTGAAAACTTCGGAAGACATGATTAATACAGTGAGAGGCCTGGGGAGGTTCACTGTGAGCTAAAATAAACCCTGTCTCTAGGCTGCCTTTCTAGTTCATCTCAGCAGCAGGGATGAATCTAGGCCACTGTGAAGCACAGCTGCCTGTGTCCACGCCTTCCCCATGGCCAGCAGCCTTCCTCCTCTTTGTCCTTTGGCTAATTCCTAATAATTCTCCCAGAAGCCTGTAGTGATGTGAATATGCTTAGCCCAGGAAGTAGCACTATTAGGAAGCATGGTTTGTTGGAGTAGGTGTGGCCTTGTTGGAGGAGGAAGTGTGTTACTGTGAGGGTGGGTTTTGAGACCTTCCCCATAGCTGCCTGGAAGCCAGTCTCTCCTGGTTGCCTTCCCATCAAGATACAGAACTCTCAGCTCCTTCTCCAGCACCATGTCTGCCTGGACACTCATGCTTCCTGCCATGATGATAATGGACTGAATCTCTGAAACTGTAAGCCAGCCCCAGTTAAATAATTTCCCTTATAAGAGTTGCCTTGGTCATGGTCTCTTTACAGTAATGGAAACCCCTAAGACACTTCATTGCTAACCTGCACCCCTCCTCCCCCATTAAGTTTTATAAAAAGATAGGGGAGAGATGGAGGTGCAGTAAGGTGTGGGGGAAGGGGGTGCATGTCCCCCCCCCCCCCCCCCCCCCCCCCGGGCTCATACTGAGGCATCCCTTCCCCCTGAGGGACCAGCCACACCACAAGGACAGAATAGTATAGAATAGTTTATTCAGGGCATGGGGAGGGGAACTGAGAGGGTAGTAGAAGCCTAGAAAAGCAGAGAGAGAGAGAGAGAGAGAGAGAGAGAGAGAGAGAGAGAGAGAGAGAGAGACCGGCCATGAGCACATGGAGAGAGAGGAGGGAAGGGAATGGGGAGAGAGGGGGAAGGGGTGAGAGGACAGAGCAAGAGCAAGAAGGCAAGAGAGAGAGCAAGGGGCAAGCAGCCCCTTTTATAATGAGTCAGGCATACCTGGCTGTTGCCAAGTAACCGTGGGGTGGAGCTTAGAAAAAATACCAACACCCCCAGTGCAGGTAACACTTGTTTAATTCTGTATGTTCTGTATGTTCTTGTAGGTAGAGTGTTAGATGTTAGCGTTAGCCGTCTCCACACAGCTCAGAACAGATTACTGCAGACCACAGGGTTCCAAGGGGAGGAGGTTTATTCAGGAGATAGGGCAAAGGTGGGGGGAAGAAGATGGAGGAAGAGCAGAGCAGAGGAGGGGAGGGGAGGGAGGGGAGAGGAGGGGAGGGAGGGGAGGGGAGGGCAGGGAGGGGAGGAGGAGAGAAGGAGGAGAGGAAAGGAGGAAGAGAAGTAGAGGAGCAGAGAAGTAGAGGCTGGCCATGACCATGTGGAGAGAGGGGAAAGTGAAGGGGGAGGGGCGAGGGGACAGAGAGGAGCTGGAGGCAAGAGATCAAGAGGGTAAGAGATTAAGAGAGTGAGGAGGGGGCAAGCAGCTCCTTTTATAGTGGGCCAGGCCTACCTGGCTGTTGCCAGGTAACTGAGGGGGTGGAGTTTAGACAGAATACTAACCAGTAGACTGTCATCGACTGTAGTCACATAAACAGGCATGTAACAAGCATTCTGCAAGTGATGTTCTGTCCCATCCCCCAGGGAGCAGAGCTTACAGGCTTGCGTCACCAGACCTAGCTAATCTTGATAGTTTCTAATATTGTTCACAGTCAGTGGCTGGGAGACCCTTTGCCCTCCCTACCTAGGTGGGCTGTGAGAAAGCTCTTCCAGTGCCAGCCTTTGGTATCTTTTGTTTCTCTCGGCGGCGTTTGGCCGCAGTGACTGACAAGAGCAGACAGGTGGGCCAGCAACAGTGTTCTTACAGCTTTCTCCCAGCAGGACGCTTAATTACAGCTGTTATGCCGGGCTAGGAAGTACAGATTCCTTGGTCCCTTAACACTAGCTAATGTTACAGCTCTTGGCCTGGGGTCTGGAATCTTGAAGACAGTTCTCTGGAACCCTGCTGGCAACCAGAGGCTTGTGATCTGGCCTCTGGTTCCTTAGAGACGTCTCTGTTTCTCCAGCTTCAGTTTCCTGCCCTGGATACTTTTGAACGGTTCAGCTGCTGTTTCGGCCAACCAGTAGCTGGCTATCTTGCTACTTTTGTAACTCAGCCTGAAGCCTGCTTCTCACCACCACTGCTACTCCACGGTCTGAGGCTGAAGTGTAACTCTTTACAATTGATGGCTTCTGGGGAGTGGTATTTGCCGGGAGGTCTCAGTTTCCTTTAAGGGGTTGGTCCTTGGGAGTCTGATCGTGCTCACGTGATGACAGTGAGCAACACAAATTGGACTTGGACTTGGTTTCCTTTCTTTTTTCCTTGTGTGTGTGTGTGTGTGTGTGTGTGTGTGTACACACCATGCACTGTACCATCAACTGTAGTTGATTAATCCTGGTGGCAGCGGGTTCCTCAATACAGCCCCAATGTTGTGGATTCTCGAATGGAAGATACACATGCCTTAGTCATGGTGTCTGTTCACAGCAGTGGGGACCCTAACTAAAGCAGGGTGCATTGTATGAAAGTCTCAATTAATATGTGGGGAAAAAAAGAATCCCAGCACAATGATTTGCTGTGACGATGACTGACACAGAACATTCTTTTCATATAGAGCTAGTTCATGTTAAAATGTCACTGAGGCAGGATCAAGGCCTGAATGTATGGGACCTTGAGTAGGGCTTTCTCCCTGACATTTCCTGTAATTTTCAAACAAGACTCTTTTATCTTGAAGATGTTCTGTGTCTTCTAGCCTGCAACCTAGACTGCTAATTTATTACATTTAATCTTGTCAGGTGTTTGGCAGAACCCCCCCTGTCAATACTCTTATCAACCTTTTGAAAATAACGGCCTCAGACTCCCATACCTGACTTTTGCCAGAACAATGAGCTTCCACTCGTGCATTCTCTTACTGTATCTAATTTTCTTCCAAGATCCTCCTCTTAACTCACATGACACATACACACACACATACACACACACACACATACACGCATATGTAACACATATAACATTGACAATCTATTCACACTGACTAGACAAAGTCTTTTCTGTGTTTAAGCTAAGGATCTGTTTTTACCTGAGCCAAGGTTCCTAAAAGATGAGGGGACTTCTTGGGCTGCTGTGATTGGCAGCCTAAGCGGCTGACATGAACACCTGCCCTGTGCCCTGGGAGGAGTGAGTCCCCTTTATCTACATCAATATGAATGAATGACTCTGTGAAGTAGAAACATTTGTCATTCCCCCCTCTTCTTTGTTCTTCATCTGTAGTTACCTTTCTTTTCCAAGTTTTAAATGTCTATTTTCTCGACGTGGCCGTGATAGCTCACACCCTTGCATTTGTGAAGCAGAGGTAGGAGGATCAGGAGTTTGAAGCTAGCCTGGGCTATGCAGCCTGGAAGAATGTATGAAGAAATTCGGGCAGAAAATCAGAGGGGAGAGAAGAGGAAGGGGAAAGGGGGTGAGGAAGAGGAGGGAGAGTAAGAAACAGGGGTGTGGAAGGAGAAGGAAAGAATTGTGGGAAAGATGGATGGAGTCCTGTTTTGCCTCATGAGTAGAAGTTTCAAAAACTTCACTTAGCAATCACTCCATTTTAGTCACCGGTGAGGGGATGCTCAGCTGCTCAGTGTGGCCAATCACCGTTAACAGCAGGTAAGTGTTAATCCCACTGGGTGAAAATAAGATCACTACCCCAAACTTTGAGGCAAATTTGAAGCAAGCTTTATTAAATATTGGCCAGCATGATGGACACTGGCCAGGTTCATATCCGTATTCCCAGAGTGTGGCACTAAATTCCATTAATCAGAGGCTTATAAAGGCAAAACCCACAAGGCTACCTACTTCCTACCTTCATCCAGTCAGGGGCCAGATTGCATCCTGCAGAGACCAGGAGGGAATGCCCCAGCCATTGCCTTTCTTTACTCTGCTGCTTCCATTTTAGTTTTTCTTGAGACAGGGTTGGCACAGTCTAGTCTAACCCTGGACCCTACCATGCAGTTGTGTGCTTGCTGTAAGCTTGTCTGCAGAAGGGAAAACACACAGTTTGTTATCTTACATAGACAAAGACCCAGCCATTCCAAGAAACTGTCTATCCTTGGGCAAGTGGGGCTTATGGGTTAAAGGCATTTTCATTTTATAGATCTTTTAATCATTGTAGTTTAAACTTAAAACCCAATATGTTAGCCCTTTAGGTAACATGGGTCTTCCAGTCCCTGGGCTTTCCATTCAGTATGTGGGGCACTTGGTGCCGAGACTTCAAAATTCAGATACATAAATACTTCAGTTATGGCTCATGGAGGATTTCCCCTGTGGCTTTTCATGCCTGTCATAAAAGAAACAAAAAAGATATTTTTGTATTGACCCCTTCTACAGTAGCTACTGAAGTTTCCTTGAAAATGTTAAACAGGAGGCCTTAAATGTTCATTAATGAATCCAAATGCATGTGCCTGGAATATAGGTGGAGGCGAGGACATCTTAATCTAGCCCAGGCTGGCCTCCAACTTGCTATGTATCTGATCGTGGCCTTGAACTTGTGGTCCTTCCTCATTTGTGATGGCTGTGCTCTGAAGTGGAAACTTTTGCTTTCTTTGAAACATCAATTGTTGTTGAGAGCTGCTCTAACCCACACTGCCAAAAGCCTTGGGGGCTAAACTGTTAGAGCCAGCACTGCCCCAAGCTGCTCCAGTCCGTGGGTCGGGGTTCAGCAAGAGAGAGAGTGAGGACAGATGCGAGGCATGGAGACCAGACAGAGTGTGATTCAATCCCGTTTTCTTCAGTCTCTCTTCTTCTCTCCAAGTCCCTAGTCTTGAGTTCCTAGTCCCTAGTTCTTAGTCCCTAGTGCCTCCAAGTTCCAAGTTACTTCTTACAAGTGCTAAGTGCCTAATGTCTAATTCCAAGTTACTTCTTACAAGTGCTAAATGCCTACTACCTAATAATAATAACTCTTCTTCCAAGTTCTCTAGTCTAAGCGTCTTCTACCTCATGCTTAATAACTAACTCCAAGTTGTACTCTAAGCTGTACTCTCTAACCTAATTCCTAGTTCCAAGTTGTACTCATCTCTTCTGTCTGCCTCTTGCCTTTTATTTGTCTCACGTCTAAGCCATGCCTCTAAGTCACGCCTTTAAGTCATGCCCTTAGGTCTTGTCTCTAAATCTGATCTCTAAGTCACGCCCTTAAGTCTTGGCTCTAAATCACAGCTTTAAGTCTCACACACCCAAGGGAAAATCCTGGGTATCTAAAGCAAGATGTTATCAGAGTGTGCTCAGCTGTTGTAGGCTGATGTAATCAAGTCTCTTGTCAGGGTATATGGCTCAAGATGGCTGCAAGGATGATGGCTGCCTTCTGTCGGCTCCCCACAAGTTGTGTCTGATGGTGTTTTGCTGGGACAGACACATAAAAGAGTATTTTCCCGAAGTGGACACAGATAAAAGAACATTTTGCTAAAGCAGACATGAGAAGGAACACTTCACTGAAGCAGACACGGGTGCAAGGATGTTTTGCTGAAGCAAATATGTGAAAGGACATGTGATACGGGAACATAAATGTGCCCCCACAGACAGTGAGAGCTGGACAAGGATGCTTTGCTAAAGTAAATATATGAAAGGACATGTGATACGGGAACATAAATGTGCCCCCACAGACAGTGAGAGCTGGAGCATTGGTTTGCTCTGCTCTGCCTTGTTGTCCTGTGCTATCGACATGCCTATCTTGGTTTGCCTTACACTGTGTTGCTGACTGAGCTCTGCTGGTGGTGTTCTGGCAGCTTCTTGCCACTTCCACCGATTCCAGCTGATTGGCAGAATGATATCAATGGATACAAACTCACGTGGAGTTTTGCTAAGACAGACTGACGTGGTGAGTCAGACTCTCTGGGAGAACATGAAATGTTTGGAGGGAGTATAAACAGGACTCAACAGACAGTGACAGCTTGCATAGCTAGCTTTGCAATACTTCTTGGTCTTGAGTCTTCATCTTCAATGATCTTCACTTCCTTGAGAAAGGCGTGGCAGAGAACTTCTAGAGTCCCAGCTGGTCCTGGTTGCTCCTGCTGACTCAGGCCGGTTTAGTGGAAGCCTAGCTGTTTCCGCTGCTATCCCAACATTACTGAACTGGACTACTGGTATATTTGTGAAGTGTTTGTGAATGGATGGAGCTGCAGATGCTGGTTTCTGTGAACTAAACTGATGATTTACAAACCATCATTAAAAGTAAGCTTTGAGGGCTGGTGAGATGGCTCAGCGGTTAAGAGCACTGACTGCTCTTCTGGAGGTCCTGAGTTCAAATCCCAGCAACCTCATGGTGGCTCCCAACCATCTGTAATGAGATCTGAACACAGCTACAGTGTACTTACATACAATAAATAAACCTTTGGGCAGAAGCAAGAGGGAGAAGGGAAGGGGGTGGGGGTGGGGGGGCATAAGCTTTGAAAAATCGAAACCTACAATTCTCTGTTGTCAACTTGACTATATCTGGAATGAACTACAATCCAGAAATGGATTTCAAATCTTGAGGCTGGTATATACAAGCTTTTGATCCAGAGCTTGAGAATGGGAGACACACACCTTTAATCCAGATCTTGAGTCACACCTTTAATCTGGACCACACCTTCTGCTGGAGCCCTACATAATACAGAAGAAGGAAGCCACCTTCTTCCTTGCCTGCTTGCATTGACTTTGCCAGAACATCTATTGGAGCCTACTTCTTCAGGATTCCAGCTTATACAGAAGACCAGCTGAAACACCCAGCCTCATGAGGCTGATTCTAGATTCTAGAATTTCTCATTCACAGCTGGCCATTGTTAGATTAGTTGGATTGCAGCCCGTAAGTCATTCATATATATATATATATGTATATGTATATGTATATGTATATGTATATGTATGTATATATATTCCACAAGTTCTGTTATTCTAGAGAACACTAATTCAGCCTCTACCTCTTAAGTGCTGGGATTACAGTAATTTGCCACCATGCCTGGCTTGGCAAGGTTTTTGAAAAAGGTACAAACAGCTTAAACATCACTATTTAACTTTTCTACGGTCACTCGCAGTACTTGTAAGTTGCCACTAACATTTTAATTTCATCAGGAATATTTATATTCTGAAAAAATATGTAACTGAAAAAAAAAAAAAAACCAACCTGCTACTTAGATCAAAGGAATCAGCTCAGGGACGTGGGAGTTGGTAGTTTTCTTTCTTTATTCTGTTCTACTATCCACTGTATAACAAACATTTGTGTGATCAGGAAAAATTTAAGCTATGATATCCCTGTAGGGAAAAGTTAGGAGGATAGTGGTTAAATATTCCTGTAAGATGTCATCCAAGGGCTTTCAAAATTTTACCTCGCTGCACATATTGATAGGGAGGGGGAAAGGGGAACCCTGAAAAAAAAAAAGAGGACCAAATTTGTGACAATGATGCATGGCTCCCCTTCTCCTGCCCCCTCTCACTCTAGCGAGCAGGCAAGAGGACCATGCGAACAAAACTGCTCTGTAAATTAAACCCAAGGGCAAGAGTGAGAAACCCTGTAACTGACGGTGATCGCATGGCGCCCCCTTGTGACCTCTTCTAGATTCACAATGAGAAACCAAGAGCCGAGGGCAGCGTCTTTATAAATTCAACAGGCTGGTATCGATCACGCCTCAATTCCCTACTCTGTGCCAGATGCTAGGAGTAAAGAGTGTCTGCGAATCTTATCTTACTCTATTTGGGTCACATCGACGTGCCTGAATATTCATTCATCTAAGATGAGAACGCCTACCGATTATGAGGTCACCAAACTGAACCTCACAATCAAGCTGAGTCTCTCCAATATCGCACAGCTGGATTTCCCCAGGCGTGGCGACTGAGGGGCGGGGGTCAGTGACGACTGGCTGAATACCAGGTGACTGACAGCAAGAACAGGGCGCAGGGTTGGTGAGACACGAACCGCAGCTGGGACTTTGCAGGTGACTTGGGATATAAGGTACTCCGATTCGATTTAGCAATTCACTTACAATTAGTTGAACCCCAAGGGTTTAAATTACAAAACCGAGTAACATTCACAAGCTTGTTTTTTATAATTGTACTGAAACACTTCAACTCGCACCCAGATTAGGGGGCTGGGGAGGCAGCTCAATGGAGGAGACCTAGGATTACATTTTAAAATGTTTTAAAAATATTTATTTTTATTTGTATGAGCATTTTGCCTGAATGTATGTCTGTGCACCGCTTGTGTTCCTGGTGCCTATGGAGGCCAGAAGGCTTCAGGTGACCTGGAACTGGATTTATCCTGGAGCTCAGACATGAGCCTCGTTGTGGGTGTTGGGAATTAAACCTGAGTCTCCTAGTAGAGGAGCCAGTTTTCTTAACAGCTGAGCCATCTCTCCAGCACCTGGAATCCATTCTGTCCTGGAACTCACTCTGTAGACCAGGCTGGCCTCGAACTCAGAAATCCGCCTGCCTCTGCTTCCCAAGTGCTGGGACAAAAGGCATGCGCCACCATCACCTGGCTCTGGGATCCATTCTTAACACTGAAGGAGGGGCGAGAAAACACAGCCACACTCTGGATTGTTACTTGTAATGCTGAGGGCTCAAACCTCAGTACTCACCCTGCCAAGCACAGACCACCACTGAACTCTACTGCCAGCCCGAGGGATAATTCAAAACCTATGTTCACAGTTATTTATGTTCATTTAATTTAATCCTTCGCTTATTGACGGTCAAGGTATGAAAAGGATTTAAATGATGGGATGCAATCCTTTGTGATCGCCTCGGTTCACTCCACCAGGACTTCTTCTTAGGATTTATTTATTTATTTTTTTTTAGTATTTAGGTGGTGAGGTGTATGCCTGTGGAGGCTTCATATCTCTTGCTGTTGGAGTTACGAGGCGTTTGTGAACCACCATGTGCATGCTTTCTCTGGAAGAAAAGTAATACTCTCTTAACTGGGGGGAGCCATTTCTTCAGCCCTCCCTTCTCTAACTCTACCTCCAACCTCCCAAGATTTCAAGAACCCAGGGTGTGGTCTAAGGACCCATCTTGAGTCACATAGTGTTTTTTCCTTCGTCCTGGACTTATCTAGCCCGAATGTCGGGACTTGATGAGTACAACCGCCATGCTTGAAACACTTATGCTCCTGAGGACCCTGAGGATCAATCGCTGCGGGCTTCCAGGGAACCGTTGTGTGGGAAAGCGCTGAGCTCAGAGGGGCGGGTGGCACGGCGGGATGTGCCCGCAGGGGGCGCTAGATTTCGCAGCACCGCTAGCCTCTCCTAGTTCTGCTGCCAGGCCCCGCCCTTAACACAAACCACGCCCACTTCGCGCTCAGGCCACGCCCCTACCCGTAGGGTTCCCGCCCCCCCCCCGTTCCCCATCTTTAATCTCGCGGCCTGCTGTGGCGCATGCGCGGGGTGACCGGGTGAGTGCGGCTGGGCCTGGCGGGCAGGGAAGGGCAGGGCCAGGGAGGGCGCGGGCGGCCGGGGAGGGCGCGGGCGGTGGCCCGGCAGCCCCTTCCGTACCATCATCCGGGCGTGCGTCGCCGGAGCTGCGCTGCTGCCTGAGGTGAGGGCCGGCCTCCGGGGCCTGCGTGCCAAGCGAGGGCCGCAGGGCGAGCGGGGCCTGCCCGGCCCGGTGCGTGTCGGCCGCTCGGGTGGACTCCGCGGCCGAGGGCCTATGCCGGCCTGCAGGAGGCCGCTCCCGCCGGAGACCCCGGAATCCAGCGGGGCCGGGGCTTAGCGTCCTCACGGACAGCGGCTCTCAGGAGAGGCCAAATTAGACAAGTGCTCTTCGAACCCCGCTTCAATTCTTGTTATTTGTGACAGGGTCTTGGGTAGCATAGGCTGGCCTTAGAGGCGTGTGCCGCCACGCCGGGCTTCAATTAGAACGTGAAAATTCTCTTTATGTTTGAATTTTTACGTGCTTATTGCGTGTATGCATGCGCACGTGTGCCATGGCGCAAGGAGAGAGGTCAGAGGACAACTCTCAAAGAGGCTGTTCTTCCCACCATGTGGGTTCCGGTGATAGCACTTAAGTCGTCAGGCTTAGCAGTAAGCGCCTTCTGAGCCATCACACCGACCCTGGAAATAGTTGTTTTTATGGAGATGAAAAATAAAGTGTTAGAAACGTCTTAAAAACGTAACGACCCAGTCTCAAAAGATTTGGTGCTGGGGACTGAGGAGAACACCCATTTGAAGTAGGTTCGTGATTGCCCCTAACTCCTCCAGATCTGATAACCCGTTTCAGGCTACACACACGCCCGAAAATAGTCTTTTTAAAATATGCCTTGGCATTGTGTAAAGACACCTGAGGTTGCATGAGAAACCTTTGAAAAGGTTTGTCTCTGGGAAGCACTATTAAGTGTTTTGGAGATGCCAGGAGCCAAGATGCCTACGTGTGGGTGGTGTGTTTGTTTTGTTTTTCGGACACAAGAGTCTTTCTGTGTAATCTTGCCTCAGCATCCTGAGTGCTGGGGATGTCAGCTGTGAGCCACTGACCTCTGCTGTTGATATGGAAGTTGCCTGCCCTTTGCCTGAGAATGGTGTTGGGCTTTTAAATGGGATTTTTTTTTCTTTCTTCCATGTTTTCTCAAAAAATGGAGAGCAAGACAGAAGTATTGCTGCATGCCTTTAACAAACAAAAAACCTGCCTAACACCAAACATAAATATAAATTCAGAATTAGCACATGACTACATCCCATCTGTTAATTCGTTTTTGAAACACTCTGTACTCTGGCTGGTCAGGAACTCAAGAGACTCCTGAGGGCTGGGAATAAAGGCATGGGTCACAATACTCAGTCTTTTGAGACAGGGCTTCTCTGTGTAGCCCTGGCTGTCCTGGAACTCACTCTGTAGACCAGGCTGCCCTCGAACTCAGAGATCTCCCTGCCTCTGCCTCTTGAGTGCTGGGATTGAAGATGTGTGTCACCACCGAAGGCTGATTTTTTTTTTTTTTAAATGATACATTATAAACTATGGCTATATCACCAGGATATTAACTATTTTTCCTGAGTGAATAGATTTTAGGTGATTAAATTTCAAATGTCCTGGTTTTCTACAGTGACACCTGTGTATAATTGGGGAGGGATAAGTTTCAGATGGTTCACAGTCTTTTTTGAACGAATAACTAGTGAGCAGGAGTTTATATGGTTTACATTATTTCATTAAGAAGCCAAATTTCTCAAGCTGGCAAGATGGCCAGCTCACTTTACTGAGTAAGGTACCTGCTGCCAAGTCTGAGTCGAGTCCCCAGGACTCAGCCAGTCCTGTGCTTTGGCACTTGCATGTGTGTACACTCCAGATGTCTTTATGAAGGCACCTGTGCATACACAAATCCAATACTGTTGGCTTATGTAAAGGCTGGTTGACAGGTCTTGGTTGTGAGTGACCTTATGAACCTTTGGTGATGTTCAGCCCTGAAAAGTCAAACTCTCCTCCACCTTTCTCACATGACAAGCCAAATCCAAATTGCAATTTTAAGTACTTGTAATACCATGTTTCGTTTCCTTTTCTTTTTTGCTCATGTTCTGAACAACTTGAAATATTTTCTTGAAAGTTGTGTTCTCCCCAATATTAGAACAGAATATGAGCTATAAGAAACTTTGTCTCCAACAGAATGCTGTTTATGGTGTTAGGTGAGGCATTTTGTCTGTGTATCTAACATTTCTATAAGAGTATGGCTGTCAGTTTTTCAGATTATCACCTCCCCTCTCCTGCTTGTGGTTAAGAACTTGAAGCAAGATGAACTTGCTGGTGGCAGTATGGGACAATGAGGGTTCACACATACACAGTTAGTTCCCTGATGCCAGCCGTTCGAAGACAAGTGTTCCATATTTGGTCCTTTGGTTCCGTCTATGTCGTAATGGACTTTAATGGTGTTGATCTCTTCTGTGCTTAGAATGAGGTGAGTTTGATAAGGGAACCCTTTTGTTTTCCTCCCAGGATTGTTGTGAAGATGACCTAAGCAATAAGAATGTGCTTAATAAGTGTGTGATCATGTGACGTAGAGAAGTAGCAAGTGCCCCTCAGGGAGGTTTTCACTAGAAACGAGAGATTCATCTTACATTTGCCTGGGGTTCAGGGCTAGCCTGGACTATGCACGTAAACCCTTCTCAGGAAACTAAAAAGGAAGGATGGAGGTAAAGGCAGTGATTAGGGTGCTCCCTCCCTGCTCTCTGCAGCAGCACACAGGTGTTCAGCCCGGTGGAGAGACAGAGCTTTCATTTAATTTGAGGTTAATGGGTCACTTTATTTCTGTGCTTATTTCTAAAACTAAAATGAACTGAAAAACATGGACTTTAAAATTGACTTCTGGTCAAATCTAACCCTATCACATGTACTTAATATCCAGCTGACTTGACTCTGTTATATCTCTGTTTACTAATTAATAACAAGGTATATAACCAACAGTTCTGACAAGATGTAGATATATAACCTGAGTGAACGAAGATGTACTATCTGGTATGTAACTGATATTCAGTAAATTAGCACTGATGTGTAAAAACTTGGACAGTTTAATAGTTATCCCTTTGTAGCCCTGGCCTGAAGCTTACTGTGTAGACCAGGCTGGCCTCAACCTCACAGAGATCTGCCTGCCTCAGCTTTCCAAGTGCTGAATTAAATTAAATGTGTGTGCCACTTCGACTAGCCATTTGCAATTTTTTTCTAATGATTGCATAAACTAATATAGACTCATTCAGTGATTTTGATATCAAGATATAGCTATGACTATAAAAAGGTACATTTGTTCCAGAGAAATAGGAACTTTTATATATGATTGGATATTTACACACACACATATACACACATATATTTACATATTATATATATAAATAGTTTCGGAAGCATAAGGAAGACGTCCGAGTTTATACTTTCTGTTGCTAATTTAAGACGTGGAAGGCTTTTACCTATGAGCTATGTACGGCTCACTCGGTGGTGCTGCTGCTTACATGACTGCTGCTGTCTTTTACTTGTAGGTGCTTTTGGCCATTTGTGGAAACTTGCCTATAATTCATTTTCCTCACTGCAGTATTGAGAGTTATACCAAGTAAGTGGAGTACAGCAAGCTAATTATACATTTTCTAATGGCTCATGGGAGTTTAGTTGTTGGGGCGGTTGTTACACTTCTTAGTAGAATGTTGAATGTGACCTCATAAGATTCTTTCTTCTTGAAGATTACTTATGTTCTAAGATTCTGTGCAACACTTTTTTTTTTCTGGAAGCCCTTACATTGATATAGACTCACAAGTATATTTTTAAGGAAAAATATCCATCTTTAGGTTGAAATCTGTAGAAAGTGTATGCCTACAGGCATAATAGCTTGTTTGTGTGTGTCTGACAGGGTCTCACTTTGTAACCATGGCTGGCCTAGAACTAAAGACCAGGCTAGCCTTGACCTCTGCCTGTCTCAACCTCTGGAGTTCTGGGACTAGAAGGTGTGTGTTTGCTTTGTTTTATGAGACAGAGTCTCATAGTTTAGGCTTGTCTGGAAGGCATAATGCTTTCAGTAGAGGCACTGTGCAGTGCTTGTTGTGCTTCTTGACATCTGTTTTCATGGTCCACATAGACTCCTTTATAAGATAGTTTGTATGGATGGGCGTCTTACACCACTTGCATATCAGGTGTCCTTGAAGGCCATAGAATGGAGTCAGAGCCTCTAGAATTCAAATTATAGGTAGTAGTGAGGTGCCTTGTGGGTGCTGGGAATTGAACCCAGGTCTTCTGGGAGAACTGTCTGTCTGCTTAGAAACTGCTGAGCCATTTCTCCAGCACCCCCTCTCCCCAGGATTTGTTGCTAATAAATTCTTTGGCTCAAAAGAGTTTTTATAGTAATATCAGTTATTGTACCATGTTTGTTAAAATGTTTTTCATTTTTTAGATTGAAAAGATATGAATGAATATCCTAAAAAAAGAAAAAGGAAGACTTTACACCCTTCTCGCTATTCAGGTTGGTCTATAATTGAATTATTTTTGAAAGAGTGATGGATTATTGTTATTCCCATCAATTTTTGCATAAATGATAAGACAATATCTGGACCTTTTCCTGGTATGAGAACACAGACTAAATCCTCAGCATGCACGTTATTATGTGGATGGAGTGCTACAGGGATGCTTTACAACTTTTCATTCTACTCGTCAGGTCTCTGGGCTAGGAATACTTAAAACTAGATTTCTAAGCTTCCTCCTCATGAGGAATAATTGGATTTTGCCTGTCAGAGTCATAAGTTGTGCTTCAGGTGCAGCAATAACTTCAGCAGAAAGTATTTTGCATTGAGGAAAAGAAGCTGTGTCTTATACACCATTTTTGGAACTGTGAACTTTGTGTGTTTATTTGCATGTGTATGTGCATGCCTGATGTCTAGGGAGGTCAAAAGTGGGTATTGGATACCCTGGAACTATAATTACATGTGGTTGTGAACTATCAGTTGTGTGGTACAATTGAACCCAGGTTCTCTGCAAGGAGTAACAAGTGCTCTTAGTCACTGAGCCATCTCTCTACCTCAGTTTTCATTTGGATTGTATAATCTGTGATTGAGTTGGCTCTCCTATGTTAATATAAGAATAGGTCTGGCCTGGGGAGTCAGCTCCCCAGAGAGAGTCCTTGCCTAGCATACATGCAGCCCTGGGTCCATGTCTAATCCCATCACTTGAGAAGCGGAGGTAGGCAAGATCAGTGAGGCCAGCTTAGGCTACCTGAGACTTAGTCTCAAAAAAAGGGTCGGGGAGAGAGGCTAGGCGCTGGTAGTACACATGTTTAATCTCAGCAATCAGGAGGCAGGCTGCTCTCTGGAGACCAGGCTGCTCTACAGAGCGAGTTTCAGGACAGCCAGGACTGTTTCACACATACCCATTAGCTTGTTCCATGCCCATGTACCCTCTGAAGATAGTGAGCCTGTCTCCTGCTTATTGGTGGCATTTGGGATGGCTGCTATTCAGAAGCCATCTCTGTTCTTGAGACAGTTTCTCCTCATGTATTATGCTTTCTTGGTACTATGTGGCATGCCTTCTTGTTCATGGTAGTTAATTCACTGTTTTAAATATTAGCACAATATTTATTACATATGTATACTTTATAAGATTCAAATTATAAGGCAAATGTTTCCTTGTGTATTTTAAAAGCTCTTAAAGGTATATTTTTATGTGTATGAGTGTTTTGCCCACATGTGTATATGTGTACCACAAGCCTGTGCCTGTGGAGGCAGAAGAAGGTGTCAGACAAATTCCCTGGAATTGGAGCTAACAGTTAGGAACCACCATGTGGGCATTGTGAACTGAACCCAGGTCCTTTACAACAGGGTGTCTGAGCCATCTCTCCAGACAGTTTCTGTTTCTAAAATGAAGTAAAGTTTTAAATTCCTATATTACTTAAATTCATTTTAGAATTAAGGCCCAGACTGGCCTCACTGCTGATCCACCTTCGTGCTGACACTGTAGGCATGAAGCATCATTTGACTTCTACTACAGTCTAATCAATGGCTCTTTTAAAGCCAAATGTTAGTGTTTGATCTGAAGTATAAAGCTGAAGAACACGCTATATTTTTCCTACTGAAACTCATGAAAATATATGTTAGGGATATAGGTCACGGTAGAGGGTTTGCCTGGCACGTGCAAGGCACTGGGTCCAATCTAACATTGGGAGAAAAACGCAGACAAAAGATGCAAGCTTGTGCATTGTTAGATGCGTGTCTATACTGTGCTGGGAATTGTCTTCATTTTGTTTTACATTCAGATTCTTCCGGGATAAGCAGAATTGCAGATGGGGTCAGTGGAATTTTTTCTGATCATTGTTACAGTGTCTGTTCTATGAGACAGCCAGACTTAAAATATTTTGACAACAAAGGTATGTCTCCTATTTTCCAGAATACTCTGTGTAACTTGTTTTTACAGAACCTAGGGATGCCTCCCTGTGGGTAAGTTTCTGTCTACCATATAAGACCTGACTTCTCTGTAGTACTACAGAAAAATAAAACAAAAGCTGCCTTTGTATATTTTCCCTTGGGAGCTATCTCGAAAGGTAGTTTGAATGTGGTTTATGGTTTATGGTTTCAAGACAGGAAAACATTTCTCATTGTGACCATGTAAAAAATAAGCTCTTAAAAATCAAATTAGTAATTTCCATTTTTAAGCAAACTCTTTAAGTCCTTTTTAGTTGGCTAAGAGTTGATACAAACCTGAAGTGACCTAGAATTGGAGTGTTGGTAATCAGGTGTTAGGAAGCATCTTGCCCACTTTCTCAGCCTGGAGTGCTGACTGATGGAGGGAAGGAAGGATGGAGAGCGGCTGCTTGGTGTTCCTCAGTCTCCAGTTCTCTGTTGCCTGCTCTTCTAGAGCACCCACAGCTGCTCCCCATCTGTGACTCAGTCATAAGTGTGAGCCCATGTCTGGCACAGTACTGACTCGCATGCTCATACACAGACATGCTCACAGACCTGCATCTTGTACCTGTGAGAGTTCACAGAACTGTTTTGCTTTTTCAGTTGAGAGGCCTAAAAGAAATACCATAGTAGTGAGCACATTTTATGTCCAGATCTTGGCTTAGGCACTAAGGCCTCTATAGACATGGCTGGTTCTAGATCTGGGAAGGAAATAGACAAGATGTGTTTGGATTATCTTGTGGTACTGGAAAATAGGGAAATATTAAAAAGCAAAATGACACACAGTATGAATGAGCTAAGAAAGCACAGAGCCAATTGGAGGGCCTTGGTGGAGCTCTGCTAACAGATTGCTTGTCTACCACACATAAGGCTCTGCCTTCCACTCTAGCAGTGAAGACAAAAAAAAAGCTCCAACAGCCAGAACTAAAGTAATTTGAGAAAACATGAATCTATACTGCTATAAATGATTTTGTGAATATATAGGGATAGAAGAGAAAAATTGTCTGCACAAAAGAATTCCCATTTATGCTGGGCAGTGGTGGCGCACGCCTTTAATCCCAGCACTTGGGAGGCAGAGGCAGGTGGGTTTCTGAGTTCGAGGCCAGCCTGGTCTACAGAGTGAGTTCCAGGACAGCCAGGGCTACATAGAGAAACCATGTCTCGAAAAGAGAAAGAAAGAAAGAAAGAAAGAAAGAAAGAAAGAAAGAAAGAAAGAAAGAAAGAAAAGAGAATTCCCATTTATTTATTTCAATGTTCTTCCTTAGGGAGATGGAAACCCATGCTTCTTAGTGTGGGCTTCACAGTGACTTCCAGGGAGTAGGGTAGGAAAAGGACAGTACAGAAACCTAAGTTCTCCATTAGCCAGGTCAGGAGGGGCAGCTCAGCAGTGTGTACTAGGGTTCTGCCCTCCAGGAACTCATTACAATCTAGGCATGAAAAAAAAAAGTAAATGTCATTCATGGGATGTTACAAAATGTCTATAATGTGGTCATCAGAACAGTCAGTTTCCAGTTACCTAGAGAGACATGGCTAAATTTAGTGTGGGATCCAAAATGACACTGGTAAAAACCAAGTAATCCTGGATAAAGTGTGGGCTTCCATTACCAATAATGTATCATCGGTAGTCATGTGTCAGTTATTAGTTGTAACAAACGCCTCATATTCATGTAAAAAATTAGTAGTAGGGAAGTGCTTGTGATGTATTAGGAGCGCTGTATCCTATTTTCACATTTTTTTCCCCCCTAAAACTCTTCTTTTAAAAAACAGTCTATTAAAACATACATGTTGTGGTCCAGTGTGTCTGTTGACCCTTATTTCAGTCTCTGTGCTAACTTGGAGAGAACGAGATTAGAGTAAAGCAATAATGATTTGGTCTCACTCAGTATCTTAAAATTCCTTAGGATGTTCAGAATGTGTTCTAGTGTAAGTAGCATATAAACAAAGGCAGTGGGGGTTAGTTTTGGTGTATTCTCAATGTCTTTAGGGATCTATAATAAGTAATATGTCCTTTCAAGGCTAAATCTAAGTTGTTAGTTTCTATTGCTGTTAAAAATAGTATTTTATGATGCTTAATGCTTTAATACAAAATGTTTTTCCAAATTCTTCTTACAGATGATGATTCTGATCCTGAGACAGCAAATGACTTGCCAAAATTTACAGATGGAACCAAGGCCAGAAACAGGAATCAGAACTACCTGGTTCCCAGCCCTGTGCTTAGGATTCTAGACCACACGGTCTTTTCCACAGGTTAGGGGAACTCATCAATAGCATTTAGCATATTTTCTTCAGATCAGTTAAAAGTAATGTATACTGTAACTTCCTTTCACAGGATTGTTTCTAATGGGGCTATATTAGTGCAGTGCTACAGCAGTGAGGACGCCCGTTTCTACAGGGGCTTTATTAGATTAGTGCAGTGCTACTGCAGTGAGGACGCCCGTTTCTACAGGGGCTTTATTAGATTAGTGCAGTGCTACAGCAGTGAGGGCGCCCGTTTCTACAGGGTCTTTATTAGATTAGTGCAGTGCTACTGCAGTGAGGACGCCCGTTTCTACAGGGGCTTTATTAGATTAGTGCAGTGCTACTGCAGTGAGGATGCCCGTTTCTACAGGGGCTTTATTAGATTAGTGCAGTGCTACTGCAGTGAGGGTGCCCGTTTCTACAGGGTCTTTATTAGATTAGTGCAGTGCTACAGCAGTGAGGACGCCCGTTTCTACAGGGTCTTTATTAGATTAGTGCAGTGCTACTGCAGTGAGGGCGCCCGTTTCTACAGGGTCTTTATTAGATTAGTGCAGTGCTACTGCAGTGAGGACGCCCGTTTCTACAGCGTCTTTATTAGATTAGTGCAGTGCTACTGCAGTGAGGGCGCCCGTTTCTACAGGGGCTTTATTAGATTAGTGCAGTGCTACAGCAGTGAGGGCGCCCGTTTCTACAGGGGCTTTATTAGATTAGTGCAGTGCTACTGCAGTGAGGACGCCCGTTTCTACAGGGTCTTTATTAGATTAGTGCAGTGCTACTGCAGTGAGGACGCCCGTTTCTACAGCGTCTTTATTAGATTAGTGCAGTGCTACTGCAGTGAGGACGCCCGTTTCTACAGCGTCTTTATTATATTAGTGCAGTGCTACAGCAGTGAGGGCGCCCGTTTCTACAGGGTCTTTATTAGATTAGTGCAGTGCTACTGCAGTGAGGACGCCCGTTTCTACAGCGTCTTTATTAGATTAGTGCAGTGCTACTGCAGTGAGGACGCCCGTTTCTACAGGGGCTTTATTAGATTAGTGCAGTGCTACTGCAGTGAGGACGCCCGTTTCTACAGGGGCTTTATTAGATTAGTGCAGTGCTACAGCAGTGGGTTTTCTTCGTTTCAGAAAAGTCTGCTGATGTTGAGATCTGTGATGAAGAGTGTGCCTCACCTGAGTCCGTGCATCAGCATCCTCCAGAGGAGAGCCCTATAGAGGTTCATACCTCAGAAGATGTCCCAATTGCTGTAGAAGTTCATGCGATTTCTGAAGATTATGATATAGAGGCAGAGAACAATTCCTCTGAGAGCCTCCAAGATCAGACTGATGAAGAACCACCAGCTAAACTCTGTAAAATACTTGACAAGAGCCAAGCTTTGAATGTGACTGCCCAACAGAAGTGGCCTTTACTGCGAGCCAACAGCAGTGGCCTCTACAAGTGTGAACTCTGTGAATTCAACAGTAAGTATTTTTCTGATCTAAAGCAACATGTGATCCTGAAACACAAGCGCACTGATTCGAATGTGTGTCGGGTGTGTAAGGAAAGCTTCTCCACCAATATGCTTCTCATTGAGCACGCCAAACTGCATGAAGAAGATCCCTACATCTGTAAGTACTGTGACTACAAGACCGTGATCTTTGAGAACCTCAGCCAGCACATTGCAGACACCCACTTCAGTGACCACCTTTACTGGTGTGAGCAGTGTGATGTGCAGTTCTCCTCAAGCAGTGAGCTCTACCTGCACTTCCAGGAGCACAGCCGTGATGAGCAGTACCTGTGCCAGTTCTGTGAGCATGAGACAGGTGACCCTGAGGACTTGCACAGCCATGTCGTCAATGAGCATGCTCGCAGACTGATCGAGCTGAGTGACAAGTGCGGCAGTGGTAGCCATGGGCAGTGCAGCCTTTTAAGCAAGATCACCTTTGACAAATGCAAAAATTTCTTTGTGTGTCAAGTATGTGGCTTTCGGAGTAGACTTCACACAAACGTCAACAGACATGTGGCTATCGAGCATACTAAAATATTCCCTCATGTTTGTGATGACTGTGGGAAGGGCTTTTCCAGCATGTTGGAATATTGTAAGCATCTAAATTCACATCTATCTGAAGGGATTTATTTATGCCAATATTGTGAATATTCAACAGGACAAATTGAAGATCTTAAGATTCATCTAGATTTCAAGCATTCAGCTGACTTGCCTCATAAATGTAGTGACTGCTTGATGAGGTTTGGGAACGAAAGGGAATTGATCAGTCACCTTCCAGTCCACGAGACTACCTGACTGTTATCTTTATATAATGTTTATGTAAAACAATAAATTCTTTTTTAATGTTAAATATGGGCAAGCTGAAATACTTTTGATAAGCTTTCTGGCATCACTGTGTTTTTCAGTATATAATTATACTTATTGATGGTGGTTTCAATTACATGACAGTCACAGTTATCACTTTTGGTGACTACTACTCATTTCTTGCCTGTGCTCCAAGTTCATGAGTGGAAACAAAGGTACTGAAGAAACTGACTACAAGAACTATTGTCTTGTCTTTTTAAACCCAAGACAACCTTGTATGAAGTAGGCTACATGTATTGACTATAGTAGTAGGGCATAGAGTACGTATGTGTGGTGGTGGAGGTGTTTTTATAATTTACATGGGGTGTTTGCCTGTTGGTAAGCACACGAGGTGTGTGCAGTGCCCATGGAGGCCTGAGGAGAGGGCATCAGATCCCCTGGAACTGGGGTTAATAACAGCTATAACTGCACTGATAACATGGTTTTACCCTACAGTTCAAGCTGGTTTCAAACTGTCATCAGTCCTGCCTCAGCCACTCAGGTGCTGGGATAGGATGCATAAAATACCACACTGATGAATTCTTTTTAAGGCTCTACTTGAGTTGAAGGATGTAATGTAATGGGGGAGGGCCAGGAAGGTGTGAGACAGTAAAGATGCAAGCACCTTATACTCTTTATAACCAATTGGCATTTTATCTTCATCTAAGTACCTGTTACCAGAGCACTTGGTATTTCCTCCTCAGTTATAGAACTACAAAGTTATGCCCCAACTTCTAACAAAAATTTACCTATGAATTGAGAACCACTAAAGTATTAGCATCAAGTTGGGAATGGAGATGAACGTTTTCTAGTGTGGTAGTTTGTCTACATTCCCGTGGCTGCTGTGACAGCTATACAACAGGTCTCATAAATAATAGAAATTTAACCAACTCTCAGTTCTGAAATGACTGGCAGAGGTTGCTCCTTCTGAGGGCAACTAGGGAAGGATCCAACCCTTGCTTCTCAGCTTGTCCATGACAGTCTTTGTGATACACGAGGTTCTCCTGATCTGACACTGTCCCAAATCTCTGTGTCCTTATTAAATGACTAATCATGGTCAATCCTACCGTGCTCATTTTAACTCACTAAAAATCTGGGGCAGGATGTAATGGCACACACTTGGATCCTAAGTACTCTGGAGATAGACATTTGAAGAGCAGAAGCTCAAGGTCTTCAGATATATAGAAAATTTAAGACCCTGTCTCAACCAAAAAAAAAAAAAAAAAAAAAAAAAAAAAAAAAAAATCTCTGTGGCTGGAGGCATGACTCAGTGGTTAAGAGCACATGTTGCCCCAGGTTTGGTTCCCAGCACCCATCTTAGGTGGTTTACAACCATCTTAAATTCCAGCTCTACCTAAGGTTATCTGGTATCCTCTTGTGTCTGCAGGCTCCTGCACATGTGGCATTCACTCAAACACATAGATAATTTTTTTTTAAATTAAAAGTCTTCAAATGAGTTACATTCTGAGATACTTGGAGTAACAATTTCAGAATTTGAATTAGAGGGAACATAATGCAATAAATAGACTCTAAAATAGCAGTATAAAGGGAACGGTGTATATCATTGTATTATACTAACAGTGTAACAATATGGTCTGGGAGTAGTAATACAACCATGGGAACCTTTGCCTGGTGGGTATGGTGTGTAGTTCTGTAATCCCAGCACTTGGGAAATAGAAGCAGGAAGATTAGCAGTTGAGAGCATCCTTACCTACATGGTTGAGTGTCAAAACAGGAAGTGGAACAGAGATCACCTGAGATCTTGGCTCAAAACAGATGGACAGGGGAGCTGACCTGGAACCTCACCATTCAGGAGGCTAAGGTAGAAGAACAGCTCAAGACCACCCTGAGCTATAGAGTGAAATCCTGTCTCAACTAAAAGCATAACACTGAGAATGGATAACTCAATGAACAGTCTCACAATTCACTATTTCAATGTTACATGCCTGTATTCCTAGGAACTCACTTATCTGATTATAACCAGTTAAGTATCTCCTAAGCTTAGGATCTTGGCAGTTTGAGTAGTTTCTTGTAAAACAGCAGCAAGGTACCAATAAGCCAAGCTCACATTACCCAGGTTTGGACTACAGCCTAAAGCTCTGACTGTTACACCACTGCACACAGTGAGCCTCTGTCCTTGAAGTGTTCTGCAGAACTTCACTCTAAACTCCTTGTTAATTCTGTTACTGATGCTTGTTGGAAAACATCTAATTCAAGGAATTTGGCTTTCAGGAAGCAGACTTAAATAATTTTTTTAAATGTGTATTTTAACTGAGCAATCAGAGACTGAAGAGAACAAGTTAATGCCATTCAGTTTTGTTCTTTTTGATGAGTTTAGCATGAGACCAGATCCCACTGAGTTAATAGGCCTTAAATTGCTGCTGTAGTTGACCTAAACATTTAAGCTTAATGTTTTTGGAAAAAGCAGACCTAGGTAAAGAGAAAATTTTCAGAACTGGCAAGATGGTAAAGACACCTGCTAAGTCTGACAACTGAATTGATGCCTGGGAAGAAGACCAACAAAGTGTCCCCTAATCCACACACAAATGTAATTTTTAAAAAATTAGGTGGGGAACATTATTTTGGTTTCTTTTGGTTCTTCTATCTGACCTATTAACTTTAAAAGCTTGCTCCCTTGGTACATGTGCCACTGCACAGCTTGTATGTGTCCATTTTGGATTCTAAGTAGCAGAACAGAACTTCAATGTGTGTGTGTGTGTGTGTGTGTGTGTGTGTGTGTGTGTGTGTGTGTGTGTGTGTGTATCAGTGAAGTTTATTGGGGTTATTTACAAGGTGAGGAATTACAGAACAAGCATGACTCAAAGACAGTTGTTTCACCAAAAGCCTGTCCCAGTACAGTAACAACTCATGAAAATTGGAAACCTCGAGCTGTCAATGCTATTGATAGGAAACTTGGCTGTATCTGTTTTATTTAGCCCAGTTGATTTGAGCCTCTTTTAGGCAGCTTGGCTGGTCTGAGAGTGTCTCTCAGTAGTCCTTACTGTTTATATACATTTATAGAGTGAGGAGCTTGGTGCATCTGGTCAGTTTCAGGGACTTCCTGAAGCTTTTGAGTTGTTTTCTTTCTGAAGAACTCAGGAAGAGTGATTTTTCTACAGAATGGAATATATTACCTCCATTTAGAACCTTCTGAGTTTAATGAGATTTCCCCCAAGAATGAGTGTATAGGTCTAACTTTCTAACTCTGGCTAACCTGGAACTCACTGTGTAGAACAAGCTCTTCTTGTATTTGCCATGCTTCTCCTGCCTCCATGTCCTGAACCTGGGGTTATGGGTATACACTAATGTGCTTGGTCCTTTGTTTCCATTGTTTTCTGTGATTTTGTTTGAGATAGGGTCTAGGCATAGGCTGGTCTTTAACTTGCTGTGTCAACTGATGTGACTGGGTTTGACTCAAGATCCTTTGTCTCTACCTCCCATGTTTTGGGATTATAGACATGGGCCATCATAACTAGCAAAAGCATTTTGTAACAAAAAAAATATGGTGGATGTCACCAAAACTGAATTTCTTATGAAAGCACATCATCTTTCTTGATAAGTGCAAAACTAAATTATAAAGCTGCATTAAGAACTAGGATTTATGTCAAAGTGTGCATTATTTGTGACTCTAAAAATCCTAACCAATTGAAATTGAAGTTAAAAATAGAAACTGATGAATTTACAAGGAGCAATGGCAGCTGAAGGCTTACCTTTCCAATTGCCATAATAGATCAAATTTTTATAAACCTTCTGAACATTTGGCTTGGGATTCTAAGTAGGAAGGGAACCAGCAATCTAAGAGCACAGAACTGCGCCATGTGCACTTTGTAATGGAAATAGCACTACAACTCAATTTGCCTTTTCTGGGTATTTCCCCAGTTTCATTTAATTTTTTTTTGTTGTTACAAGATTATAATGAAATTCCTTTTAGTATTGATCAAATGCTGGATAGTGAAAAACCAAAATGCAAAATTAGAGAGACAAAGAACAGTGTCTTAGGTCTGGAGGGGCCTCAGACATCTTACCTAGACTCAGAGAACCCAGCATAAAGTTACATAGAGGCAGAGGCAGGTGGTTCTAACTGAGTTCAAGGCCAGCTTGGTTTACATAGTGAATTCTTTGTGTGTGTGTGTGTGTGTGTGTGTGTGTGTGTGTGTGTGTGTGTGTGTATGGCTATATAGAAAGACTCTGTCTCAAAACAAGAACAAAAAAATAAAACAAGATTGGTAGAGACCTATATTGGAAGGTTCCTGATGTTAGTCTCTAGCCTCCAAATACATGTATACCACATATGCACACATATACAACCTAGACCGATCAAACTGACTTCAAAGAAAATATGAATGACATATAGACACGGGAGAAACTGGGTAGGTCCTGTATAAGTGAGTGAAATTCAAGATTATGGAATTCCAGCTTTAGCTAAGAAGGGATCTAATATCTTTAGGCAAATGTATTTTAAATTAGAATAAACACAACTTATAAATATCTATAAAAATACCCCCCACCCCCCCAACCCCGACAAGGTTTCTCTTTGTAGCCCTGGCTGTCTTGCTAGTTCGGTAGAACAGACTGGCTTTGAACTCAGAGATCCACCTGCCTCTAGCTCTTGAGTGTGAGTGTTAAAAGCATGCACCATCAGTGGCCAGCAACAAACTCTTTATAGCCAGCTCCCAGACTCCGGTGACAGCGCTGCTCCTGCGTCCACTGACATGGCACCTGCTGCACACCCCTTTGCGCATGCATCACATGTGCCATGGCCTGGACAAAAGACAAATCCTCTACCAGCAGCCCTTTCTCTTCTTCCCCCTCAGAGGCCACCTCTGCCAAGAAAACCTCCCACGTGAGACCTGCAGCTGCTGTGATTTGTCCCGGATTGTGCCTCATAGTCTAACAACCACCGTCAGGAAAATCTCTAGCATCTTTAAAAAACTTTCTTCTTTGATAAAGTGAAAATACACCCTTTGATTCCACTGAACATTACTGACGCCTAAAAGAGAACATGTACAGGTTGAAGGTGCATATCTGGTTTCTACTCTTTGTCCTTAAATAGATCATGACCACAAACAATGGATAGGATGTTAAACAACTTTTTCAGACAGCTCAAGACAACACAAAACAAAAATCTTCAATTTAGGCAGAAAGCACAGATCTGAATTCTAGCACTTGGGAGACCAGGACAGCAGGTTTGTGAGTTCTAAGCCAGCCTGGAACCTAAGTATTGAGACCCTATCTCAAAGAATGGTAGGGCAGGAAGGGGAGAAAGGGAGGGAAATCTTCACATTTACTATAGAAACATTCATCACATTTCCCCATATAAATTGTGCTTACTGTGTCTTGCTTCCAAAAGTCTCTCCAACAGATTACAGATGTACAAAACTACTTTCCTACCAATTTTTCTTTTAAAACATTTACTTCATGTGTCTGGGTGTCTTACAGGTACATATACATTTATATGGCTTGTGTCTGTGGTGGTCAGTAGAGGACATTGTTAAGGCCTAGGTAACTGTTGACTGTCTAGCTAGCCATTTTATGCTCTTAATAATGTTATAAGGAAACTTTTTCATGTGCTGTTACTAGGAAACTTTCTCATGCTCTAGTTGATTGCAGATTCTGTTATGTTCTGTGCTTTGGTGTTCTTGGAGGTCAGATATATATAGTAAGCCACAATGAGCTTGGTCCCAAACCAACTGTCCAGCAGTACCCATGTTTGAGCTTTTATGGTTTCTTGCCTTTATAAGTTACCCCTGGGATGGACCCCAACATAAAAGAAACACCTGCACCAGTATAAGAAACTTCCATTTTGAGTGGGATAAAGTAGGGGCCCAATAAAGTTTAAATTCCCAAGACTTCCCTGGGAAATGACATCCTACTTGGCAGAAAGAGACATGTACATGGGTAACTGACATCCTGGTTAGCAAGTTAAGACGTGAATGTTAGGCAAGGCAAGTCCCTTGTTACAGTTGCATACCCCAACCAGTGAAAAAAGGAGAAATGTACAACAAAGACATATTCCTAAGAAAATCCTCTATCCCCAAATCCTGATTGGTGAAACAACTTGGCACAGATGTTTGTGGATTTCAAGGCTTAGAAGACCTCTAGGATTCTGGCTTGTGGTTGCAGACAGCTCCCTGGTCTGGTCTGTGGCTCTGATTGATCAGTCCTTGGGCGAATGCTCAATAAACTATCCCCGTTTGACTGCTATCAGTGTTGGTGTGGCTTGTGACTCCTGGACCCCAATAGGCATCATATCCCCTGAACTGTAGGTACTGACAGCTCCGAGATGCCATGTTGAGTGCTGAGAATCAAATCTGGGTCCTTTGGAAGAGCAGTTAGTGCTCTTAACTGCTGAGCCACTTCCCTAGCCCTCTACCTATTGGCGTAACACGTCTCCTATTTTATTTTATTTTTATGTTTAAGGTTTTTATTTATCTGAATTTCCTGGTGTGTATGTGTTTCAGGTTCAATTTTTGTTTGTTCATTGAAGTGAATCAACATCTTGTTTTTAATCAAAATTCCAATCATTCGATTTAACCAATGATGACATAGGAGCCAGATGCTGTGGTGAAAGCCTGCTAGCTCAGAGAGGCAGAGAAAACACCCAGCAGACCTTCCTCCTCAGTTCCTTCCTCCTTCCCAAAAGAAAGCTCTCCTTCTCCACACTGTCTGGAATGTCCCTCCCTTCTACTTCCTGTGCATCTATCTATCCATCCTCCTGATTTCCTCTTACACTGTTTTTTCCCCCTATGTTTATTTCCTGTTAACTCGTTGCTTACTCTGCCTCTTGACCTATGGTTGACTTTATTTAGTTAGTCCTGTTTCCAGTCATCAGAAAGCTCTTGTATTAAAGGTGTGCTCTAGGGCTGAGCCACACCACAACTAAAAGCAGGTTTTCCCAGTAAATACCATATTTTCTGAGTAAATATCTTGGGGTTCACAGTGGGATCAAATAGCCAGGAACAACTTCCTCAATAATATTAGTAATTCATTTTCCCATAGGGACTCATGATACTAATTTTTATCATGCATCAAGTGTTAGAACTTCGCAATGCATATTTCTATCAGGCAGAGTAAATGCTATTCCTAGCTTTTTGAGAGTTATCTTAGTGATTGTTATAATTTATCTTCCTCTATGTAAATTTAGGAATTCACCACAACTCTCAATTAGTTTATAAGAATTTCAGGAGGAATTGCAGTAAGGAATGACAAGATGACTCAGTGGCCTCTGACCTCCACATGGGCCTGACTGACCAATCATTCAGAAGGTAGAAAGGGCAGAACACAGGAAGAAACTGCCTGCACACCTCACTGTTCACTCCCACTCAGAGTCTCCAGTCTCCCTTTTCAGGCACTGCCACACTCCCATAGAACAGTCCTTAAAATAGAGGTCTTAGCTTCTGTACTACAACTGAAATACAACAACACTTCTACAGCAAAGTATGAAATTGCTCTTGGTCGTTTGCATGTAAGATTAATAGTTTTAGGGTTGTTTTTTAAGAAATAATTTTTGTCTTTTATTTTTTGAGATAGGCTGGCCTTGAGGCAATCCTCCTGCCTTCCCTTTCCAGATGCTGGGGTCAGCAAGCTATCATGCCTATGTCACCCTATCCCCCAGATGATGATCTCACTATATTGTCCAGAGTTAGAACTCATGGGCTTGAACAGTCTTTCAGCTTCAGACTCTCAGTAGCTGCTGTTATACATCTGCTTCTGATCCCCATCTGGAAAAGACTTTTGATACAAAGCTGGGCATGTAGCTCAGAGGTAGAACGTTTGAGATATAAGACTTTAAGTTCAATCTACAGCACTAATTAAAGATTAAAAAAAAAATAAAGCATTATGTGGAATCTCTTCCCACCCAGTACCTACAGCAACCAAAGTATCCTCATAAAATATAAATCAATTCAGAGTTTGGTGGCACACTTCTTTAATCCCATCATTTGGGAGCTTCAAGTTAGTGTGAGCTACAAAGGGAGATTTTGCCTCAATGCAAACAAACAAACAAATAAATATCACATTTTATTATTCTCAGCCAAAAGTTTTCCATTATACTTAAAATCCAATTTCTGTACGATGCGGTGTGCACACTAACATTTATAACACCAGCCCTTAGCAGATTTCAGCAGAATTTCAAGTTTAAGGCTCATCTGGGTTACGTAGTGAGAACCTGTCTTAAAATTCAAACTTATCTTAGCTTTTGTGATTCTACACCTGCCTTCCTTCCAACATTTATTTCTCTCACCCTCATCTCTCCAACACTCCACCATGCCTGTCTGTTATTTCATTCACCTTACCACTCACTGTCCTTCCTATGTGTCTTTGGACAGTTTTTCTCCAGATATTCCTAGTAACAGTCCTGGAAAGACCTGAGAAATGACATCCTTTCAGAAAACACACACCTATTTGGCTCCACCTTTCTCATTGTTCATCAGTCACTCTATCCTCTTGCCCTGATTTTTTTTTTCCATAATAGTAAGCACAGTCTACAACGACCTCATTCACTGTATTTGCTTGATAGTTACCTATCCAATAGAACCACTGTTTTTATTTATCCAGCTCTTGCAGGTGCCCATCAGTGTTTCAAGCACTTTAAACCCTAACCCATTTACTTCCCCACAATTCATAAAGTAGGCATTTTTAGTACTTTATAGATGAGGTACCTGCCATTCAGAGATGAAGGGGCTTCTTTTGCAAAAGCATCTCATTTGCTAACTCTGGAAAGACACTCCCAGGACTCTCAGTGGAGAAGTCAAACTGTTGACTTTTCCCCATTGGCTTGATAAACAAGCATCTATATGGTTTTGGGGCACCCCCGCCCCTCTCACCACTTCTCCCCCCACACCCTAAGATAACTATGCACATCTTTTCATACTTGGCGCCTCTCAGCTTTGAAAACTCTAAAGGGAAAAACTAAGGGGAGTTGTAAGAATGAACAGAAAACAGCCCTGTGGTCATGAGACCTTGCCCAAAACAAACCTCACCTTCTGCCCTGAAGGAAAATGGCGCCCTTAATATATGTAGTTCCGGTCGCAGAGCAACAGCCAATAGAAAATCCGAACCACCGGAAGTGGCCGCCCCTAGCCCCTCCTTTGGGCACCTCCCATCTCTTGGGAGGATGAGACAGCCAAGGAGCTGTGGCGGAGCTGTGGTTGCTGGGTGACAGTGGAGAGCTGGGACAGAGTGAGTGTCCGCTGCCGGGTGGCGACGCCCGAGGTGACCTTCGAGCTCCGGACAGGCGCAGCGCGAGCGCCCTGACGGGCCGGGGCGGCGGGCCGGGCAAGAGCGACGGGCGGCCAGCCTGTGGGAAGGCCTGTCCAGGTAGGAATCCACCCGGCTGGGCAGGCTCACGGCCCACGCGGCTTCCTCTCCCCACGCACCTCCTCCGCGCCGTCACTTCAGGATTCTGGAGGGAACCACCCTCGTGGTGGCCACGGCGCTTCTTTTCACGCACACCAGCATTAGTGTGTGATTGTCTTTGGTGGCTTTCCAAAGGAGCTTCCAGGTAGAACGTCTTTTACTTTAAATCTAACATTCCTTTAAGTTTGGGGACTTGTGGCTTGACGCCTTCCTGCCTCCTTTTAAGTCTTGACTCCGTAATTGTGACGAAAGCTGCTGCCTTCTGGCTGCCTGCGCTGCATTGTGACCCAGGCATTTTATTTTCTACCTCTACACCGCTAATTGGAAAAGTTAATAATTTAGTTATGGTTTGAGATCGTGGCTTCCTCTCACTAGCCTAGTTCTCTGGAGTGCTTAAGAATCACATGCAGACACAGCTTAGCTAAACTAGTTCCATCTTCACTCAAGGAAAATAAATTAGGAAATACAACCAAGATTTTTGTCACTAGCTTTTACCGATTTTACATTTATTTACATATTTACTCTTCCAGGACTGAAGATTGAGCCCCTCACAGGTCTCACATGCTAAGCAAGTGCCACAGTACCCCCAAACCCGTTTCTAAACGTTTCTTTTTTGAGGTAGATTGCCACTAAGAGACCCAGGCAAGCCTTGATCTCACTCTTGTCTCTGTAGACTTGAATTTTCAGATTTTCCTGTGTTAGGCAACACGAGGGGAGGCAAATTTCACCTGTGTTAGTGGGAGATCACCCAAGAGTAGTCTCTGGTTTCTGACTAAATGGTTTCTATAAATAAATAATACTAAAAAATATTTGTTCTATTTGGTCAGGTTAATTTTTGCTGTTAGGGAATTGAGGCATGAGCTAGCAGGTATCAGAATAAGCATGGTTTTAAAGTGTTCATTAGTTTTTTTGTGTGTGTATGTTTTCCCGGTGTTTGTGTATGTATGTTTAACCTCAGTTCCTGTCCAATGCCCTTGGAGGTCAGAATAGGGCATAAGATCTCCTGGAACTGGAGTTACAGGTGGTTGTGAGCTACCATGTGGGATCTGGGAACCCAGTTTAAGTCCTGAAGAGCAACAAGTGTTCTTAACCGCTGAGACATCTGCCTAGCCTCAGAAACATGCACATTTCTTATTTATTTATTTTTTTTTGTTTTGTTTTTTGTTTCTTATTTGTTTTTGAGACAGGCTTTCTCTGTGTATCCCTTACTGTCCTGGAACTTGCTCTGTAGACCAGGCTGGCCTTGAACTCACAGAGATCCGCCTGTCTCTGAGTGTTGGGACTATGTGCCACCACTGCCCACCACTGCCCTGTTTATCATATGGTTTTAAAAATTACATTTGTTTTATTTGTGGAGGTGTTAGGCTTTCACAGTTCGTGTTTGGTGGCAGAGAAAAACTTGCTAGAGTTGGCTCTCTCCTTTGACCATTTGGTTTCCCGGAGATTGAACTCAGGTCCTCAAGCCTAGCTATACAGCCTTTACTGGTTGAGCCATTTTGAGGGATTCAGAGTTTTTTTGTTTGTTTGGGTTTTTTGTTTTGAACAAGGTTTACCAAGGCTGGCCTCCTTCAGCCTCCTCACTGCTGGGATCACAGGTGGGTGGCAACACACCTTCTTTATCATTCAGCTTATTTTTTTTTTATTATTATTTCATGTGTATGGGTGTTTTGATTGTATGTATGTGCAACCAAATTTTGGTGCACCGTGTGTGTACCTGGTGTCTGTGGAGGCCAGAGGAGGACATCAAAACGCCTGGAACTAAGAGTCTCAGACACTTGTGAGCTGCCATGTGGGTGCTGGAAATAGAACTGGGTCCTCTAGAATAGCAGCCATTTCTCTTTAACTGCTGAACCACCTCTTCACGCCCCTTATTCAGTTTAAGTAGAGCTTTGGAGATGAGGAAAGCCCTGCTATGCTTTGTTGTCCATGTAAAACTGGATTTCCTGGCTTGAGTGCACCTCCTGCCTCAGCCTGCGGGTAGCTGAGACTCCAGGCCTTTATCACCCAGAGGCTAATTATTGCTTTTCTAACCATTTTCTCACCCTAGGTGCATAATGGCAGAGACTGTATCTCCACTGAAGCACTTCGTGCTGGCAAAGAAGGCCATCACTGCAATCTTCGGCCAGTTACTGGAGTTTGTTACTGAGGGCTCACATTTTGTTGAAGGTTGGTACCTCATAAACTAGTAATTTTACTGTTGAAAATGTGCACAAGTGTTTTACTAGGTCAACTTTAGTTCTCTATTTTACATTTTTGAGATCAGGCTTGCCTTGAAATGGCTGTGTAGCTTCCAATGGCTGTAAATTCCTGATCCTCCTGCCTCTGCCTCCTGAGTGCTGTGTGCACACACAGGTATGTGCCCGGCTCAGGTTTAGTTGTGGAATTCACATTGTTCTGTATTCTGGGAACGATGCCATAGTGACTGAAAACAACTTCACAGTTAAGAAAAGAGTAAGGTACTAGTGTGAGTGCTTTATGATAGCAAAGATTTCTTTCTCTCCTAAGATTAGTAGGTGAGGGAAACTCGTCCTCATTTTAAAGGCATGCTGACGATAAGCAACTTGCTCAAAGTCACAAAGCCGTCAGGCAGTCTGTATGCAGGGTGTCAGGTCTGTGAGTGTAATTGCTTTGTGGGAGGATAAATGTTTACCTTCGGTTTGTGTTACTGCTCAAAGATAGCCCCAGTTGTCTCGCCACAATATATTAATTTGGAGAGAGCCATTGGGATGTCCTCAGGTTTTTACAATATCTGTCTGTTATGTTTACAATGAAAAGTGAATTCTTAAGACTTATCTCCAGTGACCATGGGGAAGCATTTAATTTCTTCGTTGAAAAAAACACCTCCTTTTCTTATAAATCTCTGTCACCAGATTTTGAGCTTCTTCTTAAGTCTGGAACTTAAGTATCTTCAGTTCCAAATGTAACATAATTTAAGTTTCACTGAGTGAAAAAACATTTGTTTTCAGTTTGGGAAGAATTTGAGTTAACAGTGACTTGTGAAAAAATATTGTTTCTTATACTTGATAAACTGAAGTTAAATTTCGCAATCTCGTGTTTTGCATCCTGTCAGTTGTAGATCGAACACTATACTGGGAGCTAGTGAAAAGGCAGGATTTAGAATCTGAATTTACTTTGACTTAGAAAAAAGGCTAGGAAATGGGAGCATAAATCAGGAAGTGTTGAATGAGAAACAGCAAGGACTGGCACTTAATGTAAGACTTTACAAATTGCAACCTTGGCTTGGAGGTGCAAGGGTTCAAGGTCCTCAGAAACAGAGCAAGTTCAGTGCCAGTTCTCCGTTACTCACAAGTTGCAGGTGTTTTATGAATGTTCTTGAAATCCAGAATGAGGTATGAGAAGCTCAAGCTTAATCACTTGAGCCCTGAGTTAGTCTTAAATGTCTCCATGTCTTAGCTTCAGAATGAGGCAGAAAGAAACATTAGCTGTTTCTCTTATTGCTGGAATGAGAAAAGAGTGAATGAGGCTCTCTCCTTTTCGATGATCTTGGAATGCCTTCCATCATTGCCAGTGGTTATGTGGACAGTTACCTCGGTTCTGGTAAGCTGCACTTGAGTTCAGTCTGTAAATACCTTTCTACTTTTTCTTACTGATAGACTGTTGTGTTTTTTCCTGTGGGAATCCACATGTGAGGAGGTAGCAAGGGCTTGCCTAGCTCACAGACTTACCCACCTTATTAATTTTACAGCTCAGCATGTAGAAGTCCTTTCCAGCTTAAGATAGGATTGAACAAAAATACATGGCTATAAACTTCTTATTTCTTCTTTAAAACTATATTTGTGTTTCATATATGACTTGTATTTTCGAGCCCTACAGAAGTATTAAGTAATCTGTTTGACTGAGTCCTTGAATTTTATTTTGGTTTGTTGTTGTGTTTTTTGTTTTTGATTTTGTTTTTTGAGACAGGGTTTCTCTGTAGCTCTGGCTGTTCTGGAACTCTTTGTAGATCAGGCTGGCCTTGAACTTAGAGCTATCCACCTTTGCCTCACTTCTGGGACTCAAGGTGTGTGCCACCATGCCCAGCCCTTGGAATTGTTAACAGTCTTGAAATTCTTTCAGGCAGGGATAATCCTTGCAGAGGGCATTTACATTTCAACCAGATACCCTGACACACACATTTAAAAAAAGAAGAAGAAAAACTCCAAATACTCAGATACCATGAACATTTTTATTTTTCAAGTGACATGTTATATAAAACAACCCAAAATGTATACAGTTGTATCATTAGCAGGACTTATTTTATAACACTTTATCTAATACCGTTTCAACTTTGAAGCAACATACAGGAATCCAGAACTTTATCGAATAGCGACTGAGGATGATCTGGTGGAAATACAGGGCTACAGGAACAAGCTTGCTGTCATCGGGGAGGTGCTGTCTCGGAGACATATGAAAGTAGCATTTTTTGGCAGGTAAGCCATTATCATTTCATTTGAGGTTCTTTGCACAGTCACCTTTTTGTGCTCATACCCCAGCTTGTCTGATGACTCGGTGGGCTGCCTTCCTCCTCCCCACAGCAGTTTCTGCTGGGGTTAAGTATTGCAGCCGCTAGCTTTCCACTCTCATTGAAAGTGGACTTTGTGAGAGTTGGGATGCTTTTTACATACTCAGCTCATTAAGGATTGGCTGCACCCCCACTCCCCTCCTTTTCGTCTCTTTCCCTCCCTCCCTCTTCCCTTTCTTTCTTTTCTTTTCCTTCCTTCTTTTTTTCCTTCCTTTCTCTCTCTCTCTTTCTTTCTTTCTTTCTTTCTTTCTTTCTCTCTCTCTCTCTCTCTCTCTCTTTCTTTCTTTCTTTCTTTCTTTCTTTCTTTCTTTCTTTCTTGTTGTTTTTTGAAACAGTTTCTCTGTATAGCCCTAGCTGTCCTGGAACTCACTCTGTACACCAGGCTAACCTTGAACTCAGAGATCTGCCTGCCTCGGCCTCCTGAGTGCAGGGATTAAAAGCCTGTGCCACTACAGCCTGACCAAGGATTGGCTTTTAGTTGGTTAGAAAGATGGGGAATGGGTAATGAAGGACATGATTTTTGAATTTTTTTTCTGTTTTTTCTTCTTGAGATAGGCAGGGCTTCATGTAGCACAGGCTGGGCTCCAGTTTGCTATATAGCTGGGGCTAGTGTTTTGGCCTGAGCTGCCCTACATTTGGAGGCCAAAGCGTCAGGGACCGCTCTGTCAATGTTGGACCCGCACTGCCAAAGCCTTGGGGGCTAAACTGTTAGAGCCTGCACTGCCCCAGGCTGCTCCAGTCCTTGGGTTGGGGTTCAGCAAGAGAGAGTGTGAGGACAGATTCAAGGAATGGAGACCAGACAGAGTGTGATTCAATCCCGTTTATTCTTCAGTCTCTCTTCTTCTCTCCAAGTCCCTAGTCTTGAGTTCCTAGTCCCTAGTTCCTAGTCCCTAGTGCCTCCAGGTTCCAAGTTAGTTCTTCTAAGTGCCTGGTGCCTAATGTCTAATAACTAACTCCAAGTTGTACTGTAAGTTGTACTCTCTAACCTAATTCCTAGTTCCAAGTTGTACTCCAAGTTGTACTGAACTCTTCTGTCTGCCTCTTGCCTTTTATATGTCTCACTTCTAAGCCATGCCTCTAAGTCACGCCTTTAAGTCATGCCCTTAGGCCTTGTCTCTAAATCTGATCTCTAAGTCACGCCCTTAAGTCTCAGCTCTAAAGCACAGCTTTAAGTCTCACACACCCAAGGGAAGATCCTGGGTATCTAAAGCAAGATGTTATCAGAGTGTGCTCAGCTGTGGTAGGTTATTGTAATCAAATCTCTTTTCAGGGTATATGGCTCAAGATGGTTGCAAGGATGATAGGTGCTTTCTGTCGGCTGCCCACAGGCTAGCCTTGAATCCTGATCCTACAAGCTTGTGCCATCATATCGAGGTTATGAGTTATTGTTCTAGGTTTATATTGATTATTTTAATTTTCCTGAGACAGGGTCTTACTGTGTATCTTTTACTGTCCTGGGACTATTGACATAGACCAGACTAGCCTTGAACTCACAGAGATCTGCCTGCCTCTGCTTCCTGAGTGGAGTGTTTGAATTAAAGACACTTACAACTGTACATTGATTAATATATGTATCTTCTAGAAGACTCAACTCATGATTCCCAGAGGAAAGCAGGGAGCACTGTATGTCATTGTGTCCAGGTGATCAAGTGATCTTCGCCACATCTGATCTATTCATGTAACCCTCAGGTGTTGGGCTGGAGATGTGACCTATGATTTAAAAAAACTGCCTAATGTACCCGACCCTGGATTGATCCTCATCACTGCAGAAGGAAAATGGTTATTACTTTCCTGCTTACTGAGTGCTGTGTTCACCCCTTGGGACGGAGACAAGTGACTGTGTACTTCATGTCTCAACTGTCCTTTTTGTTTTTTAACCAGTAATGGTGTTTATTTACTAAACTCATGTCGTAGAACCAAGCTGTTTCTCGTCTTCTGGCCTTTGCAGTTGTAATTGTTGGTGCCTACATTGTTCTTCATATCTCCTGTCAGTTGTTACTTTTGGCTACTGCATCCTAAAGATTCCTTCTCATTTGCTCTTCATTACTCTGCTTTTTTGAGACAGAGTAGCTAGCCAAAGGGGATCATGAACTGGTTCTTCTGTGTTGGCTTCATTTTTGTTTCTAGTAAGTAGTAGTAATATTGTGTGTTCTGGGTAGGGATTGGACCAGGCTGTATTGTATTCTTGGCAGGCGCTGTATCGCATGGCTTCATCCCCATTCTGTTCCTAAAGTATCCTGTTTAAGACTCTCTAAGCCTCTCACAATGTTTTATTATTTTGCTTTACTATTTGAATTACTTAGCACAATATTCTTGGGGTCTTACACAAGAGTTCAGAAAGAGGTAGTCCCATGAAATAGGCTCCACCTAAGATCAGGGTGAGGGAGTAAGGAGAGACCTTTAGATGGTGGTAACTGATGTCTATTTTGAGACAAAGAGATAAGAGCGGATGGTCCCGGACTTGCAGTGGCTGACGTCACTCTCTGCCCATGCATGATGTTGCAGAAGTAGTGTGCACTCCTATGCAGTAGAAGATGTATTAGGGTGTGGCTGGGAGCCTCAGTTCCTAGTCAGCCATCTGATCACTAGCTGTACGGTTGGGGAAGTCAGGTGTATTTGTATTTCACCAGCATATTTTTAACTTGCTGTGGGTTTATTAGCCTGTAAACATCATAAGCTAAGGAATATTAGTGTTGGATATGAGCTGCCTCAAAGCCCATTTCTTGCAGAGAGTGGTAAATGGGAAGGGAGAAGGAATCCTTAATGTGCTTGCGTTTGAGATCCTCGGAACATTAGCAAGACAAGGGAAGAGAAGCAGTCCTATTTGCCAAAGCTCTCACAGAGCATGGAAAGTTCTGTATACTTTATGTTTTGAAAAGTAAACTGAGAGGATTTACAGTTAACAGTTAAAACATTGGCATGGAATACAGAGGACAGATGGTATGGAATAGGAGGGAGCAGGCAGAAATTTGAAGAGTCTGGCTTATGAGGTTAGAGAGTAACAGGGGCAGGAGAGATGGCTCAGTGATTAGGACCATTCACTCTTCTTGAAGAGGACTAAGGTTCAATTCCCTCTAACTCCACTTTCAGGGGATCTAATGCCCTGTGCCAACTTTCATGAGCAGTACATGCACAAGGCACACATACACATAAATAAAAATAATTGGGGTATCCTAGAGATTAATTAGAAAGGTAAGAATTACAAATTAGTTGGTTGAATGTCACTCATTATGGTAGGTTTATGAACAGATGTTTGTGTTCACATGATGTAGATGTGTATTATTGATGCTTATTAGGCATCCAGATAAAGTCCCAAAATGCCAAGTTGGATAATTTAGATTGCAACCTAGGTAAATACTAGGAAGTTTAGAAGCTATTGGTGATTGAGATCTGGGGAGTTGATGAGATAGTTCACAGGGAAAAGACAGAATGATAAGTTGGTGGGAACAGGTCAGGAAACCCAAGAGTGGTTGGGATAGTGTATTTGTTATTGTCCCTTTCTATCACAGGCTTGCTAAAATCCTTAGGATTTCCTGAGTTAGGAATAGCTTTTATTATTTATAATGCGCTCCTTTGATCACACCTGAATTTATGCTAATGAGCCTGAGTGAGGTAGGGCAGCCCTTAGATAATTTTAGGTAGGTTAGGGCTGGTCATTAAATGATTTGAGAGTGAGAAAATTTGAGTCCCTAGGAGGTGGGTGGCTGGTGGCTGGAGAGAAAGCTTTATGAAAACACTTGAACAGATTCACACGTGGTGGTACATACCCATGGTCTCAGTACTATCAGGTAAGGGGAGGACTGCTTGTGCTTGGGTGTAACTTTAAAGTCTGATTCTGTGGTTTATAATGTGCCAGGGGTCTTGACATCATTGGTACTTTCCCAGATTCTAATGGGGGTAGAAGACCCAAACTAATCTTTAGAATCACTGCTGTACAAAGTAATCAGAGGAGAGGGTTAATCTTTCAGGAAAAAAAGTATTTTTTTTAAATTCATTTTCTTTTTATGTGTATTATATTTTATCTGCATGTTTGTGTATCATATACATGCAGTGCCTATGGAGGTCAAACAACAGTGTGTGATCCCCTGGAACTGTGTGGGTATTGGGAACTGAACCCAGGTCCTCTGAAAGTGTAGCCAGTGCTCATTACTATTGAGCCATCTTTCCAGCTTCAAAAAGTTACTCTTAAAGGAGGGTCACAAGCATTCTAGGTTATGGTATACTATCATCAGAAGCCACTGCTGTAGTGAGTAAGGTAGGTATGATCATTCCTGGCTATTTCCTAGGCAGATTGGGAACAATTTCCATGAAGTGAAAATGTGCATCTTTGAGAGAAGATACTGTTTTCTAGCAAAGCGGAAGGCTCCAATTAGCTTCTGAGAATCGGGTGGACTGATTGGACATCAGTCTCTGACGAGATGTTCCTTGGGTTTCAGAAATGTATTGATTGCTGTGCATTCATAAGAAATTGTCTAGAACCCAGACAATTAAACACATTCATTACATTGTACATCCTGATTTTTAGTTCAGACAGGACACAGTGGAGACAACTTGTCTTTGTCCATGAAGATTGGGGTCACTCAACACTGAAATTGTTTGATGTCTTCACTCACATGTCTGGTACAGCCGGGTGGGCTGGAGTACTTGAAGACTCAATTGGCCACCTTGCCAGACCTCCCTTCTGCTGGACTTAAGTGTGGCACAGCAGTCAGTGAAGTTGACCTCTTCTGTGGCAAGATTCCCAGTACATGTGACCCAGGAAACAGGAAAGAGCTGCCTTGCCTTTTATGTTCAGCCTTGGAAGCCACCCAGTGTCACTTGTGAAGCAATTGCCATCCAGCCCAGATTGAAAATGAGACATTAGACTTGTAATAGGAAAAATACCACAAAATTTTGATGTTTGTTTTTTAAATTGCCACAAAAAGAAAGCAACAAAAGCTAAAGGAAAGTTTTCTTCTGGTACTTTATTTTCTCTAAATGCACATTGCTAGTATTTAACAGTGCTAATCTTTCTTCTTTACCTGTTTGTTTTACTTTACTCTGTCTGTGTAGCTGAACTCCTGGTGGTCCTGTCTCCTCTTCCCAAGTGCCAGATTACAGGTGTACTCCATGATGCACAGGTTGAGATTGTCTTGTTTTAAAAAGTGCTGTCTGTGAAACCAAACACTGTGAAAGTGTTGGTTTGAACCCAGTGACGAGTGTTTTTACTCCTGTTTTGCATGTTCCTTAGGACAAGTAGTGGCAAGAGCTCTGTCATCAATGCAATGCTGTGGGATAAAGTCCTCCCCAGCGGGATTGGTCATACAACCAACTGCTTCCTGAGTGTCGAGGGGACTGATGGAGATAAAGCCTACCTTATGACTGAAGGGTCGGATGAAAAGAAAAGCGTGAAGGTATACTGCCCAACCCATAATGCACCTGCAAATACCTATAATTGTAAGATTTTTGTAGAATGTCCTCTTGGATAGACATGGAAGAACTAGTGATACTTATTTTGACAGCTTGCAAAGGCATTGCTAATATTTTGAGTTCAGAAAGTGTTTTTCTGAGAGCTAAATTACTGGAAGCATAAAGTTGTTAACTTGTTTTTATTAGGGATGTAGGGGGATAGAACTCAGGGCCTTATATATGTTAGGTAAATTCTGCCATTAGTTCTGTCCTTAATTTTAAATAAAAATAAAATCAAGGTCCTTTCTATTTTATGTGTATGAGTGTTTTGTCTGCATGTGTGTCTACCACATGCATGCAGTGCTATTGAAGGCCAGAAGAGGGCATTGGATCCCCTGAACTGGAGTTAGAGACAGTTGTGAGCTTCTGTATGGGTGCTGGGAATCGAACTGCAGGGCGGTTCTAGAAGAACAGCCAGTGCTCTTAACCACCAAACCATCTCTCTAGTACCCAAATTAAGAGTTTTTTTCTAGAAATTGAGATTTAGTAAAAATAGATTATTATTAGAAAGTTGCTTTTTAATCTTAACTTTGTCTTTTTTTTTTTTTTTTTCCCCTTTTTCTTTTGAGACAGTGTCTCACTATGTTGCTATTTCTGGCTTAGAACCTCCATGTAGAGCATACTGGTCTTGAACTCACAGAGATTTGCCTCCTTTTGCCTCCTTAATGCTGTGATTTAAAGATATGTACCACCATGCCTGGCCTTTGTCCTTTTAAAAGCTTAAATTCTTTCACTTTAGGAAAGGTTACTAAGCACATTCATGATTAAATGCGGATTTCTGAGGCTGGGATCAGTAATGATTTGGGTCCTTGCACATGGTAGCAAGGGTGCCTGAGCCACATTCCTAACTCTTCCTGACAGGTCCACCAGCTGTGGGACAGCATTCATATATAGGAGCCAATAAGGGCTCTTCTCATTCAAACCACCACAGGCATCACTTACTTTGTAGTTAAGTTTGCCAGATTCGAATTTGATTGATTTGTGGTGAATTATGTGAGTATTGGGAAAAATTGCTATGTGATATCTTATGGACACAATCTCTTATTTTTCCTGATCTATGCTCTCTGCTTCAAGTTCTCTTCCTTTAACGTTGTCTCCCTCCCCTGCTCCCTAGCTGAAATGACCCCAAGGAGTGGTTCCCTTTAAGGTAATAAACTTGTATTCCTGTACAGTAGTTTACTATCACAACTGTAACAGCTCATACCTCATTGAGTACTTGCCTCCTTACAGTTAGTATTCTGTATTTTGAACATTTAAAATAACTCACACCTTAAACAAAGCCAAGCCATGGACTTTGGTAGTGGTGGACTAATTCAGGGCAGGCAGTCTCTGAGTTCCAGGCCAGCCTACATGGTGAGACCTTGTCATAAACAAGACAAACGGCTTAAACCTCCTATTACATTTTATTTTATATATGAGTGTTTTGCTTGCACATATGCCTGTGTACCATGTGTGTGCCTACTGCCGTGAATGCCTGAAGAGGACTTCAAATCCTGTGGAATTGAAGTTATAGATGGTTGTTAGTCACGATATAGGTGATGGGAATCAAACCCTGATCCTCTGTAAGAGCAACAAGCACTCTTTAACTGCTGAGCCATCAATTTCGTTTTATTTTTAGGTGTGCATGTGTGTGTGTGTCCACATGTCTGCATGTACACTCACTGAGAGGTGTCAGCGATGATGAAAACGGGGGATACATGCGCATGAGCCATTGCTGGCGGAGGCCAGAAGACAGCTGGAGTTAAAAGCAGTTGTGAGACATACCAGAGTGGGTGCTGGGAAGCAAACGTGGATCTTCTACTGGAGCAGTACCCACTCTTAACTGCGGAACCATCTTCCCAGCCCTGTGTCTTATTTCCTTAATTTTTTGTTTGTGATGCTGGGGAGCTAACCCAGGGGCCTTGTGTTCATTCAGCCAGTGCCCAGCCTTTATGATCATACAATCCTGTACTAAGATTGCTGTATAGGTTTATAAATCTATCAAAATGTTTATTAAAATAAGCCATATTAATAACAAATAGGGGCTTAGAGAGACAGTTTTGTGCTTAAGATCACTGACTGTCCTTTCAAGGGACCCAGGTTCCATTCTTAGCAGAGCAACAAGCATGCGTGTGGTACACCAGAAAAACATGCTGACAAATCACCCATGCACATAAAAAGTACATTTAAAAAACAAATTAACAACAATGCATAACACTGTCACTATAGATATTTGCTTCAGCCTCATTCAAGACTCTTGAGTACCTTTGGTGAGTAGACATTTCTCTAAGCCCCTGATTTTTTGGTGTCTGGATATTTCTGCCTATATGTATATGTATCAAATAGGTGTTGATGCCTGTTGAAGCCAGAAGAGGGTGATGCCCCCTGGGATTAGAGTGGGTGGTGGTTCCTTGGAAGTAAATCCAGGTCCTCTGGAGGAGCAGCCAGTGCTCTTAATCACCAAGCCATCTCTCCAGCTCTGCCTTGTAATTCTTTTTTTCTTTTTTTTTTTTTCTTTTTTTTTGGTAAAGAAAGGTTCACATGTAGTCGAGAGGTGACCTTGGACTAGCTATGTAGCCAAGTATGACCTTTCTACCACCCAAATGCCACAATTATAAAAGAGACGTGTCACCACATTCTGTGTATGCAGTGCTAGGGACAGAGTATGAGGCCAGGTGCCACTATACCAACTGAGCCACGTTCCCAGCTCTAATAGATGCTCTTAGTAAGAACTGTGGTGCTGTGTGAGCTATGGCCTTTCCTTAACTTATTTTCTAATTTTGCTTTAAGCCTCTTGTGCTGTTTATTTAACACATATATGAGTTACATTAAATATGTGCATTGGTTTTATAAATTAATATGCCTGAGACCTTAGCTTGAAAAATAGGAATGATTTGGGATTTAAATGATAGGGGTTTTAAGAAGGTTTTTGTGAATAACTGTCTGTCAAGAGACAGAAAAATTATTTCTTGAAAGACAGATTGGCTCTGCCTCACAGATTTGAGTGTGGTGCCTCACAACTGATCTTAGCACCTCAAGGAGCTGAAGCCTGAGGGTAGTCATGAGTTTCGGCCAGTCTGGGCTAGAGTGAAAACTTGTCTCAAAAAAGGGGTGGTGGTGTTTGAATTGACATCTCTTACTTCAACAGGATATTTACATTGATTTTAGAAACATTTCTTCTAAATGAGTTTTCTGTTATAACTAAGCAGTACACCCTCATTTCAGAAGAACCAGAAAATACAAGTTTTCAAAAGCTGCAGACTCCATCACTCATTCTTCACTATGAATAGCACCCATCGGGAGTGCCATTGGACTCTGTTACTGGTGTCCTATTTGTTTGATGTTTATGTTTCCAAGCCCTAATTGTTTTGTAGCTGGTATGAGGAAACTTCCTAAGAAAATTTTTTTCTATTTGGTTGTTTTAAAACCCAGGTGTCTTGGGCCTGAAGAGATGGCCCAGTGATAAAGAGTGCTGGCTGCTCTGGCAGAGGACCTGTTTGAGTCCCAGCTCCCATGTAGCAGCTCTCAGCTCACAGCCATCTGTAACTCCAGTTCAAGGATATCTGATGCCCTTTTCTGGCCCTCAGGCAAACATATGATGCACTGATACACATTCTAGCAAAATACCCCTACACATTAAACATATATATACATATATATACACACACACATATATATATATATATATACACACATATAATATACACACAGATATGTATATACATACACATATATATTTCAATGTGATATATATACACACACACACACACACACACATATATATATATATCAATGTATATATACCCTCATATATCTCAAGATGGTTCAAGTGGTTTTATTTCAAACCATTTGAAGTTCAATTTTCAATTTTGCAAAAGTGGTTGTTGTTCAGTTGGGCTTCGTGGTACACACCTGTAAATCCCAGCACTAAAGACACAGAAATAAGATGGTGAGAGCAAGGCCAGCCTGAGCTACAGTTAGCACTAGTTTGGGTTAAAATCAAGTAGATGTTGTGCCAAACCATAGTATTTTTAATTTTTAATTAAACCTTTCTTTCTTTCTCACTTTAGACTGTTAATCAGCTGGCCCATGCCCTCCATATGGATAAAGACTTGAAAGCTGGCTGTCTCGTGCATGTGTTTTGGCCCAAAGCAAAATGTGCCCTCTTGAGAGATGACCTGGTTTTAGTAGACAGGTAAATTTACATCCGAATTGTGTTTTCTTTGGGCTTACTAAATAGAATAGTGCTGTTTATCACACTTCTTTGATCAAATACCTGACAGAAAGCAGTCTGAGGGAGGAAGCATTTAGTTCATCGTGGCAGAGAAGGTGCTGCAGCCAGGGCAGCGGTCAGCAGGAGCAGGAGGCAGTCTAGACCTGTGCTGGGAAGTGGAGGGGACTCCTGGCCTCTGCTCCTGCTTCCCTCTCATGTAGCTGGGGAATCCAGGAGGATTTCATTTTCTGAAGTTAATGGAGTGCTTTTGGAATTTTTCCATTGCTTTCATTAATAACACATTTTTATGTGGCTTAAATTTTATTTATTTAGTTGTGGCATTGGGTGTTGAATGCTTTTGCTTGCTATGCAGCTATTCTACCCTGAGCTGCAGCCTCAGCTCCCATGATGTATTTAAAATTATCTTATCAGTGCTTGACAAAGTAGCACGTATCAGTTGAATATTTTCCTTACCTATAATATTCAAAGGATTCCAACACTTTTGGTTTGCTTTTTGTTTCCTCAGTTAAAAATGTAATGCTCTGTCGAAACTATTCTGTTTGATATTTTTGTTTGTTTTGTTTTTTTGAGACAAGGTTTCTGTATAGCTGTTCTTGTTGTCCTAAAACTCACTATATCGATCAGGCTGGTCTCGAACTCACAGAGATTTGTCTGCCTTTGCTTCCCGAGTGCTGGGATTAAAGGTATGCTTCACCATGCCTGACCCCAGATGTTTTGTTGTTGTTGATGTTGTTTTGATTCTTTTTTTTTTTTTTTTAAGGTGTGCTTCCAAGTGTCATCTCTAAACTGTACTGAATATAGCTAATTGGAACAATTTATTATTATTTACCTCATCTGTTTTTATCATTGGTACTTTTTTTCCTAGCTTTAGGAATCAAAATATGAAAGATTGAAGTATTAATTTATGTTTCTCATTTTGTCAAAAAGATTAAAATTTTCTAGGCATCAGATTGATGAATAAGAAAAATTCTGCCTTTTAGACTTGAAATGATAGAAAAGATTTTTGTATTGTTTTTATATCTGTAACCCAAATTTTGTTTTTTAACAAGCATTGTATGATGCAGTGTTTGCTTCCTTCCCATTAGCCCAGGTACAGATGTCACCACAGAGCTGGACACCTGGATTGATAAATTCTGCCTTGATGCCGATGTCTTTGTTTTGGTTGCAAACTCAGAATCAACACTGATGAACACGGTAGGATTTACTCTGGCTATGCTTGGGTAGCATCCACTTGAGTCCTGTGAGGTGAGGGACTGTCAAGTGATGAACTAGGAAGAAACTGAGACCAGAGGGCTGAGGGCTCTTTCTGGCTTGCTATAGTGTTTGCTGGTTTCAGTAGCAATCTGGGCTCAATGGATTTAGCGTCTAGTAAGTGTTTGTGGGTTTAAGGTGATACAAGTGTGACACTGACACTCAACGCTGAGTGTGTGTTTGCCTGGAAGAGCACGGGCACTAAGGTTGTTAAGGTGTTGACTTACTAGTCTTTAATAAAATCTAAACCCTCCCTCCTCCTGCCTCTCTGTCATGTATCAGGCAGAGCTTCTTCTCTTCAAGTTCCCATCCTTTCCCAGCTTGATGCACTGTAGGTTTAAGCTTATGTGTGTTTACCCTGAGTTGGAACGTTCTTTATCCAGATTGACCAGATTCATTCCAAATAAATATTCAGAGTTTAGATTTCTAATATGCAAAACAGTAACATGCTATTAAAAATTGTTATTCACCAAAAGTATCTGAGTGACTGAGCTTGTAGCCAAGGTGTCACCAATGAGGCCTGTTTTGTTTTTACTATTAGAAACACCAGGCTTCTGTTGTAATTCTGGTAGTGCTTGTAACCTTGTTCTGTGAGAAACTGCCCAAGTGTTTGAGATATTTTAGAGGACTGCCATCATTTGGGTGATGGCCAAGTCAAGGCCTTGCACAGTGTCTAGGGATGGATCTGACTAGGATCTTGTCTAGGATCTGACTGGGTCTATGCAATAAAGAATGGGCAAACAGATAAAAAGATAGAAAGGCTGGGATTGGAAGGGCTGGGTTTTCTGATGGAGAAACCACAGCCCTCTGGGTTGTCAGTGTGTTTATTATATATGTGTAATACAGAGGCAGGGTTACTGCAGACAGCTGAGAAAGGATCTGGGTTATTATAGATAGATAAAGGGGCACAGTTAAGTACAGCTCAACAAGGAGACAGGTTTAGTAGGAGCAATCTCAGTAGGGAAGCAGTCTTCAGATTGTACGTATTTAGAGGGAGAAAGCTATGGTGGACATTTCTGCACAGTGTCAGCATCCCCACATGGACCATAGAAAGGCCTTGTTGTTTTCCTGAGCCTGGCCTGGAGGAGACTGTTCCATTTTCCTCTGTGTCTGAGGCCTATGTCAAACAACACACACTGAGGAGGACTTCACTCCCTCAGGGCTCTCCTTGATGAGCAGACTTCTCAGCCTCATTCTGACTTTGCAATCTCTATTTATACTGTTCTCATTTGTTTTCTCTCTGACATTAGGAATCTAACTCAGCTGTACATGTGTAAGGCAGGCACTGTCTCTGAGCCACACCCCTGTCCTGTTGATGCTACTTGGTACATGCAGTGTGTCCACTTCTGAACTCTTCCTCTTTCAGAAATCCATAGTAAGCTGAGTGTAGTCACAAGTCTATAATCTCAACACTTGGATATAGAGATATTCAGGGTCATCTTTGCTACATAGTGAGCTCAGGGCAGGCTTGGGCTGTGTGAGACCTCATTATCACTAGTTGCTTCCTTCATGGAGCTTTACCTGTTTCAGCTAGCTATGCTATCTATGTTTTTGTCCTGAGCAGACATGGACATGACACGTACTTCACAGTATTTATATAATATACTTCACTTGGACTAAGCCAAAAAGCCTAGAGGTGGCCCATGGAATATTTTCGCTGTTACTAGAGTTTGAACAAGTATCTTACATTGCTAATTACTTCCCTAACTTTTGTTATTGTCGAGACAGGGTCTCACTGTGTAGCTCTGGCTTGTCTGAAGCTAACTGTGTAGAAGAGCCTCGGACTCACACAGAGAGAGCTGCTTGTCTCTACCTTGGACTAATGGTGTTCCACAACCACAACCAGTAACTTAGCTAACCCTTAAAAATGATATGAAGTAACTTGTAACACTTGGGGTTATTATCAAACAGTCGTTTTTATGTCTATACATACAGATTGATAAGTATTAGTTGAATTTCAAGAGAGCCTGGCAAGAGCAGGAACCTGCTCTTCTATGTCTTGGTTTCTGAGGGAAGGGTAAGTGTTCTCAGGGGTGGGAGGATCCTTTTTCTTGGGTCACTGTGCTCTAAATGGTTCAGTATACATGTAAATAGAAACTATTTTTAAAGTGTTGTATTGGTATTTTTCAGGAGAAACATTTTTTCCATAAGGTGAATGAGCGGCTCTCCAAGCCAAACATCTTTATTCTGAATAATCGTTGGGATGCTTCTGCTTCAGAGCCTGAATATATGGAGGATGTAAGTTTTTCTCCCTTTGTTTTGAACTGCAGTCATGTACATTGTTGTCTGAGAAAACAATAGACCTCAGAGGGTGTCTTGAGAAGTGAATCTCTGATTGTGAAAATAATACGAATATAACTATACCTCATGATACACACTCTAATCCCAGACTTGAGGTGTAGGCAAAAGGATCAGGAGTTCAAAACCAACATGAGTTGTGTAGTAAGCAGGAGTTTGAGGCTATCTGAGCTATACAGGACTAAAAAAACTAAAAGAAAAAAAATGGGTTTTAGAAAACCCATAGGGGTTTGTGGTCGGCATCTGAAATACTAAGCTCCTACTTGTTTCAGGACTTGACCCTTCTTTTTCTGTTTCACTTTTTCTTTTCCTATGTGATGTTTTGCCTCTGTGTATGCCCCGTTTACATGGTGGATGCCAGGGGAGACGAGAGTAGGGCATTGGTAGAGCTGGAGTTGTAAGGCAGGTTTGAGCTGTCACGTGGCTGCTAGCCACTGGACTCAGGTCCTCTGGAAGAACAGCTGTATTATTAGCCACTTAGTCATCTCTCTAGCCCCATGTTTAACTTTTTATCAAAGTATAAGATACGTCATAACAGAAACATGCCTACCTGCATCACTGACTGATGTGCCTGACTCTGGATTCACACTGGTTTCACACACCTGCCTTAGAATGCAGGTAGAACAGCTGAGCACCCTTGACGCCCAGAGCTCCTCGTGGCCTTTGGCCTCCTTCTGTTTTGGTTTCTTGCTTTGACTTTGATATGGAGTCTCTTGTGTCACTGAGGTTTGCCTTTAACCTTTCATCCTCCTGTGCATACCTCCCTGGCGCTGAGATCACAGGTATGTGCCTCCTGCTTTACATGGTGCTGGGGATTGAACCTAGGATCTCTTACATACTAAGCCTATGTTTTCCACTTACTTTAGAAAAAAATCTGGCATTTAAGAGCCAGGTGTGGTGGTGCATGCATTTTAATCCCAACACTGTAGATAGTGGTTCTCAACCTTCCTAATGCTGTGACCTTTTAATACAGTTCCTCAATCATAAAATCATTTTGTTGCTGCTTCATAAATATAATTTTGCTATTGTTGTTAATCATAATGTAAATGTCTGATATGCAGGATGTCTGATAAGTGACTCCAAAGGGGTCATGACCCACAGATTGAGAAATACTGCGCTAAGACATAGGGAGGTAGATCTCTTGAGTTTAAGGCCTGCTTGGTCAAAAAAGTGAGTTTCAGGCTAACCACGCCTATGTAGTGAGATTCTGTCTCAGAACAAGGCATTTGATAATGTGTTAGTCAATTTTTTTTGTTATTATTACAACATAGTTGAGACTCATGGTTTCAAAGGCTCCAGTTGGTGGTAAGAGTGTGAATCACAGAAAGAGCAGCTCACCACAGGGTGGCCTAGAACAGGGAGGGTGGGAAATGAACAGGCCTGTCCTTGATGACTTTGCACTTTTCCTAGAAACACCCTCACAGACACTAATCTCCTAGTTCTCTGTTTAGTCAATAGTAACCTTCACAGTATATAAGTAGTATGTATTTACTTTTTGTTGGTATTTTTCTGATTTTAGTTATGTGGTTTATGAACACGAAACATTGTTCTTCTTCTCCTCCCCCCACCCCCCAAATCTCTTTCTGTTTCCTGCCTGCGTGAATGTCTGTGTGAGCTTGTCAGAAGCTCTGGAACTGGAGTTAAAAACAGGTGTGGGCCATCATGTGGTTCCTTCGAATTGAATCCAGGTCGTCGGGAAGAGCAGCCAGTGCTCTTAACTGCTGAGACATTTCTCCAGCCCCTATTCCATTACTCTTTAAGGAATTGCAGAATTAGGACATCCTTGCAGAATAACTTACTAGCATTTCTCAGCATATCTCTTTAGCTTAAATTTTGTGTGTGTGTATTTATGTTGTAAGACACTTTGTCCCTGTAGTCTAAGCTAGCCTTGAACTCTCAGCTGTCCTTTCCTCCATCCTCCTGAGTGCTGTGATCCTTTGCATGTGCCACCAAACTTACTTTATTAACAGTGCTGGGAATTGAGTCCAGGGCTTCATGTGTGCCAAGCAGACATTCTACTAACTGAACTATGTTGTAACCCCAGTTTCCATGTTTGTTTGAAAGGTTTTTTGTTTGTTTTGTATTTGTTTTTTAAGACAGGGTTTCTCTGTGTAGCCCTGGCTGTCCTGGAACTCACTCTGTAGACCAGGCTGGCCTCAAACTCAGAGATCCACTTGCCTCTGCCTCCAGGGTGCTGGGATTAAAGGTGTGCTATACACTGCTTGCTTTTTTTGTTGTCAGAGATTCTTTTTGGTTGTTTTTTGTAATTTTTTTTTGTATTTTTTTTTTTTTTCTGATACTGGGGACTAAATTCAGGGCTTCATGTGTACAAGGTAAGCACTAAGTAGTTGCATCTTCAACCTGGTCTTTTCCCTCTAACAGGGTTTTTTTTAATATCCCAGGCTGGCCTTGAACTCACTTTATAGCCAAAGATAGACCTTGAACTCCTGCTTCTACCCCAAGATTACTTGAGATTACAAGCTTTTGACACCATAGTTGGCTTTCTTTCTATATGCTTATGAACATATCTGTGTGGGGTATGTGTACATTGATGTGGGTACCCAGAGAGGCCAACAGACGGCACTGAATCCCCTGCAGCTAGAGGCACTGGTTGTGAGCTACTTGAGTCGTTGTGAAAGCCCCGAGAGTCTTAAATACGGAGCCATGCTCTAGTCCCTGTCTCCATGTTCTTAAGAAAAATAGACTTACTTGAGTCGTTGTGAAAGCCCCGAGAGTCTTAAATACGGAGCCATGCTCTAGTCCCTGTCTCCATGTTCTTAAGAAAAATAGACTAAGTGTTGATCTAAAATGAAGACAGTGGCTTTATTTTACATTCCTATTGTAGCACTTCCTGATTTTAAAGGTATTAACAACCTCACTGAAGAAGTTTGGAAAATAACTAAAAACTAAAAGCAACACCCATTTTCTTAGGTGTTGCATGCCTGCCAGTATTATTAATATGCATATTATTTTATGCATATCATGGTTATGCATATTATACCCTTAATATAAAATTAACTTTTCCCATTCAATTAGGTAGGTATTAATACTTGTTTGTGATGTTTTGTAATGCTTGAGTGTAGTATTTGATGATCAAAAGGAAGATTATTATGCAGAGATTTTCTGACATCAAGGATCAGACTTCATTTATTGACATTTCCTGCATTTAATACATATATAGGGACAATTAATATGTATCACTTTATGAGTATTACTGCAGCAGGTTATGGAAGAAAGTTTATTTGGGTTTCTGGTTCCAGAGGGACAAAGGTCTGTCATGGCTGCAGGCGTGGCAGCTGGAGAAGAAGCTGAGGGCTCAGGCATGAAACAGAGAAAACAAACTGGGAGTAGGGGGAGGCCTTGAAGTTCCCAAAGTCCACCCCTATGACACTTGGTCTGGCAAGATCAAACCTCCTAAGCCTTCTGAACAGTGCCACCAACTGGGTACCAAGTATTTAAATTCCCAAGCCTGAGGCCAACGTTGCTCGGTTGAAGCAGCACAGTCACTGTTTAGCATACTGTAGTACAGACCCGTGGCTGATGGTTATTATCTTTTACCTTTTCTTCATGTTGTTAAAATTCCTGTGTTCCTTGCAGGTGCGCAGACAGCACATGGAAAGGTGCCTTCACTTCTTGGTAGAAGAGCTCAAGGTTGTGAGTCCTTCGGAAGCTCGGAATCGGATCTTTTTTGTTTCTGCTAAGGAAGTTCTCAACTCCAGAAAGCACAAAGCCCAGGGGATGCCAGAAGGCGGTATGTAGTGATAGCATTGCCTTCGTTAATGTAAACATAGCATGATAGAACAACAGCAAGCTAAAAATTTTATCTTGTCCCCTGCTTGCCTGTAGCTTCAGGAACTTATGCTCAACTGTGCAGTATTAATATATGACAAGTGTTAAATCATACAGTTATGAGTAGTGTGATGAGCTCTCTCTTCATCCCAGGCAACAGGAGGCTTTTTTTTGTTCAGTATTCAAACAGTACCTAGCTGTCTTACCAGCCAGCACATTATTGCACAGCTGTATTGAACAAGAACCCTTACTGTCCTGAAGAATGGTCCAAATGGAGAGTGCCTACTGGTGCAGGCAGGTTAGTCACACCCAGTGCAGGCCACAGAGTACTTCTTTAGGTGAATGATTGACTTAGTAAAGTTTGTTAGATTCTACAGTAAGAACACATCTGTAAAGCTACAAAGATGCAAAAAGAAAATTGTGCTAATATGTCAGTATACCTCTACCTTCAAAAGATATGGCCTCAGTGCATATTAAATGTTTATATAAGATGCAAAGGACATATATTTTGTGTATGTATGTAGAAGATAAACTTTATGATGGTGTGAGATGGGAACAAGTAAGCCAGATTTGCTCCCCGTGTGCTTGGGTTTGATTATGGTGTTTTATCACAGCAATTGAATGCAACCAAACTAATACACACACAGGGTTTTATATTCTGCCATTTCCAGTAGCCATGAGGAGTTTTGTAACATCTGTGTCATGCGTAAAGGAAGTTTATTATACTAGATGAAAAGGTCTTTCCCAAAGGCAGGGATGGTCACTCAAGGTAGCATAGGCTGCATCGTGAGATCATGTCTCACAAAAGCAAAACAAAAAGTAAAATCAGATTTATTTTTCCTGTGTTACAGGTGGGGCACTTGCAGAAGGATTTCAGGCAAGATTACAGGAATTTCAAAATTTTGAACAAACTTTTGAGGTAAGAATTTAATTACTACTGGCTTATAAATGGCACGGGTCAGAGAGTACTGTAATCTTCATTGTCTGCCTCTGTCAATAACCTCTGCTGTTATTAAGTGTAGTCTTGACAACAGCAAGTGAAACAAGAAAGATTTGAAGAAAAGAAGCCCCTGCAGAAAGGATGACCTGTAAGAATTGGGAAAGATGTGTTTGCTTTTAAGTTTATAAATGAGAAAGTGGTCTAGTATTGCATGTGTTGTGCAGTGAATGGCATTCTTTGTATTCATACACCTGGAGCAAGAGCAAACAGTAATTGCTGTTGGAACAGATGATGGTTGTCCAGCAGTGGTTCTGCACGCCTTCAGTCCCAGCACTCAGGAGGCAGAGGCAGGCATCTCTTGAATTCAAGGCCAGCCTGGTCTACAGAGTGAGTTTCAAGACAACTAGGGCTACACAGAGAAACCCTGTCTTGGAAATAGGGGGTGGGAGTGGGGCAGAGTGAGGCCTGTTCCTTGTCTCTATGAAGAGTGTTCTACCAAGGACAAAGAACATTGAGAATGTCCTTTGACAAATTTGTCTCGAATTTCTACACTGTATTGCCACTTGCTAATTCTCATTTTGTGCCACATGTTTTGAACAAGTGTATGAATATAAAAACAATTCCGATGTGGTTCTGGTGCTCTAGAAGTTTAGAAGAAAGCACCACAGTGTGGAAGGGGCTGATGTATGTGCAGCACTAAGTGGAAAGGAAGTCATGGGCTTTCTATGGCTGTGCTAAAACACCATGTGCAAAAGCAAACCGGAAAGACTTACCTCATTTTATAGCTCTGACGGAAGTCAGGGCAAGAACTCAAGCTAGGAACCTGGAAACAGGAGCTGAAGCAGAGGCCACGGAGAAGCACTGCTTACTGGCTTGCTCCCCATGGCTTGTTCAGTTTGTTTTGTTTGTTTGTATTTCATTTTTTTCAAGATAGGGTTTCTGTGCAGCCCTGGCTGTCCTGGATCTCACTCTGTAGACTAGGCTGCTCTTGAACTCAGAGATCTGCCAGCCTGTGTTTGCTGGGTGCTGGGATGAAAGGTGTGAGCCACCACGAGCAGCTTGATTTGCTTTTTATACAATCCAGGACAATAAAGTCCAGGGATGGCATTGCCCACTGTGGGCTGGGCTCTCCTATGTCAGTCATCCATAAAGGAAGTGCCCCACTCACTGCCCATGGGCCAATCTCATGTAGGCATTTCTGAATTAAGTTTCCCTCCTCATAGATGACCCTGGATCTGGCCACGATGACAAAAAGTACTAGGCCATGAATGCAGAGGGAATTGAACTTGGCTTGTAAGCATTTAATTTTTCCCCAAATTAAAGCTCATGCTGTGTTCATATGAAATGTTCTTAGGATATTGACATTCTAAGTCCTTACACCGCTCCATTTACTCTACTTCTCTTTTTCCCTATCGCCTTTGGTCAGTGAACAAAGACTTCAGCATTAGAAAACTGTCCACAGTTATTCCCTATAAGGACTAATTGCCTTAATAGAGGATATGAATGAAGACTGTACCAGGCTGAACTTTTTAAACTAAAAATTTGCATATTATTCCCTAATCTTTTAATTTGTGAGAGGAAGAAAATCTGTTAGGTGATGAAGGGATCAGTATCAGCTGCTTTTGTAAGTGACTCCTGGATATCAATGGGTCTCTCAGGCCAAGCCATTGGATACAAGAGTCCTAGCCTCTCAAAGACGATTATCTCTTCCCCTTTTGCTGAAAAATCTGTGAACCTGGTCTTATCAATTACTTCATCTGTTTGGAATATAGAGAGAGCTATTCCAGCCGTCCCCTCCAAGTATATGCTGCTTTCTTTTACCAAACAGTCAAACCCTGCCCTGCTACACCTGTGCTCATGGCACACATCTTGATTCCCTAAAATGTCTTCTAGAAGAGGAGATGAGACTGAAAAGCGCAGATCTTGTATTGTAGAGCACTGGTTCCCAAACCTAGCTGATCGACAGAATTTGAGGCAGGGTGCCTTGAAAACCACAGGCTCCTGATCTTCCCAGAGATGATGATCTGATTGACCTAAGGTTAGCCTAAGAGTGTGTGTACAGTCTGATTTAGGAATATCCTTAAATCTGTACATGTGCACACACATACACATAGCTTGTAGTGCTGTGCTAGACAGTGGTTCTAACAGTGAGCTCCATCCCCAGTGCCTTTTTAAAAACTAGTTTTATTAGTGTTGACTTCCCTTCCTCCCTCTCCCTCTCTTTCTCTCTCTCCCTCTCCCCCCCCCACCCGTGTGTGTGTGTGTGTGTGTGTGTGTGTGTGTGTGTGTGCGCGCGCACGCGTCTGTATGTAAGTATGTATGTTGGTTATCTGTGAGTGCAGGTGTATGTGTCAATCAGAGGACAACTTTCCAGAATTTGGTTTTTATTTCCACTGTGGGTTCACAGGATTGTTAGGCTTGTGTGTCAAGCACTTTTAGATGCTAAGCCATCTTAGTAGACTTGTTTTTTGTTGTTGCTGCTGTTGTTTTCTTGAGATTGAGTCTTGCTGTATAGCTCAGGCTGTTGTAGAACTCTTGCTGGTAAGTAGGGTAGGCTGCCCTGTAACTCACAGTTCTCATGGACTCCCGAGGGCTGAGATTATAGGTGTGTGCCACCATGCCTAGATCTAAAGTATTTTCAAAAGAAACCTGGCAGTTCATTTTTAAAAGTTCTAATTGGGCACTCTGGTTTCACTTTAAATCGCATAAATCTTTCACTGTTTAATTAAGATTTGTGATTTTGTTTGGGAATGTAAATGTTACATCTGGGGAATTTGTTGATGAGCAGTAGCTGTTAGTTAAGATTATGGAAATTGTCAGGGTTTATAGTTTGAAAGCTTTGTTTAAAGCTGTGGTTATAGCTAGGCATGGTGGTACATGCCTGTAATTCCAGCATACAGGAGGCAAGGCAAGGAGATTGGAAATTGGAGATGGACCTAGACTAAATACAAGAGCTTGTTTCACAAAACCACAAAGAAAATAATCTAAAACCTATAGTTAAAGGAGACTCAAAATTATTTGAAAACTTCAAAAGGAATGATTAGTAAGTTTTTTTTTTTAATCTGTATACATAGTGAAAAAGGACCAAATAATTTTTTTTTTTTTTTTTTTTTTTTTTTGTTTTTTTGTTTTTTTGTTTTTTGTTTTTGTTTTTTTGAGACAGGGTTTTTCTGTGTAGCCCTGGCTGTCCTGGAACTCACTCTGTAGACCAGGCTGGCCTCGAACTCAGAAATCCGCCTGCTTCTGCCTCCCAAGTGCTGGGATTAAAGGCGTGCGCCACCACTGCCCAGCCAAATAATTTCTTGATGGTCAGTTTTTTTCTCAGAAGTTGAAATTAATTTTGAGAGAGAGAGACAGAGAGAGAGAGAGAGAGAGAGAGAGAGAGAGAGAGAGAGAGAGAGTGTGTGTGTGTGTGTGTGTGTGTGTGTGTGTGTGTGTGTGTTGGAGGGTCAGGGCTTGAAGGCCAGCAGGTGGTGTCAAATACTTTGGAGCTGTAGTTACAGATGGCCAACTGACTTGGTTTCTGAGAACCAAACTTGGGTCAGCTGCTAGAGCAGTATGTGCCCTGAAGCACAGACCTCTTTCGCACAGGCATTTCTTTTTAAAATCAGTTTGTTAACTTAAGGTCCTGTTGGCCTTTCCTCCTGCTTTTAAGGAGGATTTAGCGTTGGGTATATTCTGTGGATAACAGTATCCAGTTTATTTTTTACTGTCTTTGTTCTCTTCACTTTTATAATTTTTTTCTTTTGAAATAGGAACTCATTATGTAGCCCTACTTGGCTTGGAACTCATTGTGTAGACCAGGCCAGGCAGCCTCACATCACAGACACTTGCCTGCGTTTGCCTCCTAAGTGCTGGGATTTTGTTTTAGTTTTTAAAAAGTAATTTAAAAATTGTTTGACAGTTTCATACTTTTACATAATATATTTTAATCACTTTTAATCTTTCTCTCCTGCTCCCTTCTCTCATCACCTTCTGCTGGGAGGTTTTTGTTTGTTTGTTTTTTCCATTTTGTTTTTTGAGATAGGGTTTCTCTGTGTATCCCTGGCTATCCCTGAACTAAGAGAAATTTGCTTGCCTTTGCCTTTCACCTTCTTGGATTAAATGCTTGTGTCACCACTGCCTGGCCTAGTTTTTTATTATTATTATTATTGTTATTATTTTTGTTTGTTTGTTTGTTTTTCGAGACAGGGTTTCTCTGTGTAGCCCTGGCTGTCCTGGAACTCACTCTGTAGACCAGGCTGGCCTCAAACTCAGAAGTCCTCCTGCCTCTGCCTCCTAAGTGCTGGGATTAAAGGCATGCGCCACCACCGCCTGGCTTAATTATTATTTTTAATAATTAAACTAGTTTTTATTATCAATATTTTCTTATTGGTAAAGGAATTATTAAAACTCTGTTTGGGTTTTTTCTTCATTTTTGTTCATTTCTTGATTGTGTGTATATGTTATAATCATTCAATATTGCCTTTATATGCATTTCTCTTTATATTTGAAACTTTGTTTTCTTTGTGGGCTTTTAATGTTCTTTTAAGATTTATTTTTAATTGGTGGTGAGTAGGTATATTATTACAGGTGCCCAAAGAGGACAGAGGTGTGAGCTCTCCCTGCAGCTGAAGTTCCAGGTGCTTGTGAGCATCCTGACATGCGTGCTGGGAATCCAGTCTGGATCCTGTGCAGGACCAGTGTGTGCTCTTAGCTACATCATCATAATTAGTTTGATCTTTGTCATGTATTAATTTGATTCAGGAGCTAATTATTTTTAACATATAGACTATTGAGTTAAACAAGGCCTGAAAGCCACCTGGAGTAAAGGTTTTACTTTTTAAATGTGCATGTGAGTGATCTCACTCCGAGGACATAGTCTTGGCACAGGCCTGTCTCCATCATCTAGTCTTCATGGGTTTGGTGTGTGAGGGAGGAAGTATGTCCTCCTCCCCTTTTTTCTCTTCTCTTCTCTTCTCTTCTCTTCTCTTCTCTTCTCTTCGCTTCGCTTCTCTTCTCTTCTTCTCTTCTCTTCTTATTCTTTTAAGACAGGGTTTCCTATGTAGCCCTGGCTGGCCTTAATGTTCCCTTTTTAAAAAGACAGGTCTTGGTGTTTTGTTTTTTTATTTTGGGTCAAGTCTCTATGTTAAGCTGGGCTTGAACTCCTGAATCTAAATAACCCTCCCATGATAGCTTTCAAAGTACTGGAGACACGGGTGTGACTCTGAGCCTGGTGTTTGGTAATGAGATCCTAGAGATTTGACCTTTAATATACAAGAAGAAAGCTAAGTTGATGGCTGGAGTCTGAGCTACTGGGGAGGCTAAGTCAGAAGAGTCACTGAACCCAGGGTCTCAGGGCTATCCTGGACAATTTAGTGGGAAACAATGAGACTGTTTCTTTAAACAAATAAACTGCATGTGCATGTGTGTATAAAAATAGTGCATATCTACATGTATGGTACATCAAGGTAAGAGTTAAGTTCATCCTCTCTTTTGCACTTTCAGTTTGAAACATACTAAGTAGCATTCTTGAGTGTTTGTAATTGTATATTATTAATAAACTGACTTCTTTAGATGTTATTAAGAAATCAGAAAACTAATTGATCTGTGCTTATCATTTGGTTCTCAGTTTTTAAATTTGAAAGTTTATAGGATGTTCTAACAAGATGGAATTGAGAAGTTGGTCAGTGGTTTTTAACCTCTTGGAAAGTTACAGAGTTCCTGATAAAGTAACTGCAAAATGTATACTTGTGCACTCCTAGCGAAAATGTATTCACTCAGGAGTGTGCTAGGAGTTTCTTTGGATGCTCCTTCAGATCCTGACGAAGGGGCATCTTTTCTTGTTACATTTGCTCAGCGTTGTGTGACTTGAGTCAGTACCTCTTGGGCCCGGCAGCTTGGAGGCCTCTTCACTCTGTCTAGCCCGGCTCTAACACTGTGCTGTCTTCTGTGCACTGGGTCTTCATTGCTGACATCTAGATCTACTTCATCGAGGAACATTTGTGTTAATTTTTTTCTCTTAAAATTATTTCATGCTTTTGTTATAATTTTTGGAAATTGGTTTGGCACATTTACAGGCAGTTACTTAAAGTAAAATCAAAGCTGAGTTTAATCATTTAAAAATCAGTAGCTTGTAAATGAGGTGCTCACAGCTGGGTAGTGGTTAGAGGTTCTAATGGGGGATGCATCCAGAGAGTCTCTGCTGTAGACTCATGGAACAGGAACAGGACCACTTGCTTTTCAGTAGAAGTTCAATGAGAATGAGTGATGCTTAGGTGAGATTCCTGAGGAAAAGCACTGTTAGCTGTGTCAGGGAAAGAGTGGGCCTTCATTACAAGCTGTAGACTAAAGGCATTGCTCTCATGTCCTTGGCCTAAAGAAAGCAATTGTTCTGTTTTCCATACCTCAAACAAATATTGGAGAAAGAGCTACACAGCAAAAGATTAGGCTTTTTCTGAGTGACACACAGGTAATTTTTAGAGACAGACGACTTAATACGTGTTGTGAATAGTACATTCAATGAACATGTAGCATACAGATGATTTCACTGTAAGAAACACATAAACTCTCTCTCTCTCTCTCTCTCTCTCTCTCTCTCTCTCTCTCTCTCTCACACACACACACACACACACACACACACACATACTAGAACAAAACACACTAAAAGAAAAAGGTGAAGAGGGTACTGTTGTCAGGAGACACTGACTGATTTAACTACAGCTGCATTGCAGGTGAGACAGTCAAGCTGAGTGCCTTCAGGCCTGTGCACTGTGCTGTAGTCTAATGGTCTCCGATAGCTGAATGTGGTTCTCTAGATATTTTAAAGTACGTAAGTGATTAATGATAATTTGAACTGCTCATATAGTAATGTTTAGATATTTGTTTAGTAACCTTGGGTATTTTGTCATGTTATCTAAGTCATTTTAAAATAGTTCTAAAATACCACAAAGAATTGTTAAACTCCGTCTTTATATGATTATATATTGCAAGCAAACATAGTTAAAACAAGACAAACAGACTAGAGATCAGATGGGTAATTCTCCCGAGGCCGGCTATGACCCTGAGAAGAGTGCCATTTGTTTGTTTATTTATTCATTTATTTATTATTTGTTGTATAGTCAACCCACTGCACATTACTGTGTGAAGATGCACAAACTATAAACTTGCTGCTTAGCTCTTCTTTTGAGTTTGCTTAATTTTTATAGTTTTAAGTTGTGTTTCATCATTTGATTTGTTTTGTCTCTCCTTTGGGTTTTGGTTTAAGTTAAAATCAGCAAGTTTTTGTGTTTGAATTCCTGAAAGTGTTGGGATGGAATTGCAGTAATGTGTTATGGCTTGGGCCCTCGCAGGAGTGTATCTCGCAGTCAGCAGTGAAAACAAAGTTTGAACAGCACACTATCAGAGCTAAACAGATACTAGACACTGTGAAAAACATACTGGACTCAGTAAACGTGGCAGCAGCAGAGAAGAGGTAGGCACTCCTTTATTATGACCCCAGGTTACTGTCATTGTGTCAGCCCTTCAGGGCTGAGGCTTGCAGTGGTATGGGGATACTTGGCACTAAGACCAGTTTTGTGATTTTACTTGTGCCTGCTTGTGTGTTTTTAATGAACATTGGAAGATGATTATTTACTATGTGACCTTCCCTGGATGGCTGTGATGAATTATGACTTTAAAATGTGAGTAGCTTTAGAGTGTCTTCATGGCAGAGGAAGATGGTCTTCAAGCAGAATCATGTGAAGAATTCCAAACCAGGTGATGCTCTGTTTACATTCAGAATTCACAGCCCTTCTGTAAACTTGGAAGGTACTGATCACACCTTCCAGACATGGGACATGCCTGTAATCCCAGCATTGCTGAGGCTGAGGTGGGAAGTGTTTGGGGTGAGGCCACTTTAGGTTACATGTCTTTTTTTTTTTTTTTTTTTTTTTTTTTATAAAACAGAGACCAAAATGTTGTTAGATATGACAGATGTAATGCTATCAGGCCTCATGGAAGTGCAGCTAGCTTAATCAATTCAGGGAAGTATAGAAAGCATCAAAGATTAAGTCAACATAAGGTAAACTGAAGAATGTTTGTGAGAGAGTCTAGCCTAAAACTCCTGGTACTCTTCATGCCTCAGCCTCCCAAACACAGGGATTACAAGCTTCACCCACTAAGCCGTGCTAAACATAGTTGTTTGTTTGTTTGCAAGCTCTCTGCCACTGGCCTTAAAAATGGAGGTTTTGAAAGTGTGTATTTTTGTTGAGCACACTTCCCACCCTGTATAGTGTACTCGACTTACTTCATCTTTTTATAACATGTGACATTGAGCCAAATAACCCACAAAGGTGATTTGAGGACAGTGTCCAGAAGCAAATGCTGCTGGTTTTCTTGAAAAGCTCTGAGGTTTCATTTTTCCCTGGTGCAGGGGTGCACAGACCTCCCACCCCGAGTCAGATAGTGGATATGGTAGGCTTTGTGGGCCATACCTTCTCCTTTGTGCCCACTCAAAGCCTTGGCTTCCCACTGTTTGCTCCACTTGCTTACTAACTGAGTTGTTGGCGTTTTAATTGTTCCTGTTTTAATTGTTCTGTGTGGAGACTTAAGAAGCCTTGTGGGGTTTGTTTTTTTGTTTTCTTGTTTCTTTTTGAAGGATTCAGGTAATTCTGGAGAGTCAAGGTCATTTTTGTTGAGCCATTTACTTAAAGGATTTAAATTCAATTGTAGTCCTTTCAGACTTTAATACAGGATTTGTGTGTGTGTGTGTGTGTGTGTGTGTGTGTGTGTGTGTGTCATGCTAATTAATGATTCCAAATATAAATGAATGACCTTGCTTAATTAATTAATTGCTTTAGGATTTTAACATACCCCAAATATTGATCACTCTTCATAATAAAATAGGGTTTATTCAATGGAAGAGAGGGAAGACCAAATCGATAGACTCGACTTTATCCGAAACCAGATGAACCTTTTAACACTGGATGTTAAGAAGAAGATCAAGGAGGTCACGGAGGAGGTGGCAAACAAGGTAAAGGCACTGTCATTGTCACCATATCTGGAAGTCGCAGTGTGTGTTAGCACTTCAATGCTGTCTGTCTCTCACTTCAACTGAATCTATGTCCCCTGGTTTTGTATTCTGAGTACTGGTAATCCTTTTAAATTTTTATCTTGTTTGTTTATTTGAGGGGGTGTCTTGTTTTACAGCCTGGCTGGCTATGAATTACTTTAATGTTTAACTCTGAGGTTTTTTTTTTAATGTTTTCAGGTTTCTTGTGCAATGACAGATGAAATTTGTCGACTGTCTGTTTTGGTTGATGAGTTTTGTTCTGAGTTCCATCCTACCCCCAGTGTACTGAAAGTGTATAAGAGTGTAAGTTAAAGTTGTTGAGCGTTCATTTTGAGGCTGCTTTCTTGCTCTGTTCTCTATTGGTGTGTTTAGTGAATTGGCCATTTCAGTGCCTTCTTGGCAGTCAGTATACAGATGGTGACAGCTCGCATGCTCTGGTGATAAGTGCACACTGTCTCACGTGTGACATTGCAGAGGGACTGGGGATGGCGCTCAGTGGTCAGGCATGAGCTTGGCAAGTGTAAAACACCCACCCAAAAGATCAAAAATCTACCTACTTTCTATGGGAAAATAACATGCACATTTACAATCACTACTGACAGGAATTAAATAAGCACATAGAAGACGGCATGGGAAGGAATTTAGCTGATCGGTGCACCAGTGAAGTCAATGCCTCCATTCTTCAATCTCAGCAAGAGATCATTGGTAATACTCACATCTATAGGATCACGTGTGGGCTGCCTGCCTCCCTCCTGGCCTCCCTCCCTCCCTCCCTCCTTCCCTCTTTCCCTCTCTCCCCACTTAATTCATAAAGGGTTGTTTTCATTTGGATGCATTGCTTGGAAGACAAGATATTACATAATACATTATGTACTACTCTTTGTTAAGAATAAATTATCTTTTTTTTCCAGAAAACTTGAAGCCACTACTTCCAGCTGGTATACAGAATAAGCTTCATACATTAATCCCTTGCAAGAAGTTTGATCTCAGCTATGATCTCAATTGCCACAAGCTGTGCTCAGATTTTCAAGAGGACATTGTGTTTCGGTTTTCCCTGGGCTGGTCTTCCCTTGTACATCGATTCCTGGGTTCCACAAATGCACAGAGGGTGCTGCTTGGGTTGTCAGAGCCTATCTTTCAGGTATGGACCTTGATTCTGCCAGTTAGAACTCTTGGATTATTTATCCAAATTTCTCTTATAAAGCTGGAGTTTTAATCTGCCTATTTGTGTGCATATGTCTGTCTTACAAAGCCTCTTCTGAGTTGATCCTGTATGCCCGTTAACATATACCTGCGTGTTCCTGTGCATGTAGGCGCCACATGAAGTTCAGAGGACCTGTATGTAGCAGTCAGTTTTCTGCTTCTACCATGTGGCCTCTGGGGCTTGAACTCAGGTCTTCAGGCTTTGCAGGGAGCGCCTTTACCCTTTGTGCCATCTTTATGGCCCAAGAAACTTGTATTTTCTTAAAAAATAAATTAGAATAAGCTTTAAATTTTGTTAATTTTTGAGGAAATTTATGGAGTATAAAACCACCCCAGATACCGTTGAGATGGTTCAGCAGTTAAAGGCACTTCTTACTCTTGCAGAGAACCTGAGTGACTTCTCAGTACCTACCTTGGGTGTCTTACAACCACATGTAACTCCAGTTCCAGGGGATCTGACAGGTCTTCTGGCCTTCATAAGCTCCTGCACTCAGATGTCCTACACTCACATGGTTACATATACATGTATATTAATAATATTTGTAAAAATAATCATCACCATAATAGAGTCTTAAAGCATTTCTGTTGGGGCTAAAGAAATGGCTCAGTGATTGATCTAGAGTTCATACTGTTTCTGCAGAACCTGAGTTTGGTTTCCAGCGTCCACACTGGGTAGTTCACGTCTGTCTGTAACTCTAGCTTCCTGGCATCTGAAACATCTGGCCTTTGTAGGCACCTGCACTATGTGCACATGCTCTCTCATATACATACATAGAATTAAACATAAAGCTATTGTTTTTTTTTGTTTTTTTTTTTTTTTTAAAAAAAAAACCAGAACATTTTGTTTTTCTCCAAAGATTCCTCATGCCCATTTATAGCAGGTCACCGTTCATATCTCTGGGTTTACCACTAGCCAATTTTGTTGATTTGGATTTGCTTTCTGAACATTTCCTGTGAAGTCTCAGGTGTCTGGGCCTAGGCCACTTAGGATGTCGAGGTTCCTCCTCATGGAACTATTATAGCACTCCACTCTAGGTGGCTGAGCACTGGAGCAGATGGGATACAGTCTATTTCCCTTCACCATCAAGCGGCCTGTCTTTGCAAAAAAGGCATTGCCAAAGAAACCTGCAGACATGATCATGTAGCACTTCAGGAGGCATCAGACTGTTGGTGTCGATGGGGACAGTGAGAGTGAAACCGGTGTCTCAGATCCGAGTGGGATCCACTAAGCAAATTTTAAAATCATTTTTATATACAGCTGCCCATTTCTACTCACTTAAAGGTTCCTGGCCTCTTGCTTGCCTTCCCCAGTACTCAGTGCCCACCCTGTGCTCACAGTCTGCCCTCCCATTGGTCCCTTTGTCCTAGGCAGTTCTGCTTCTACTTGCATGTTCCCAGTGTACACGAGAAGCTCACACCGTAGTGTCCAGGACCCACCAAGGAGAAAAGGCACCTAGTATTTGTCTTTCCAAAACAGATTTGTGCATGTAATATGGGTCTCTGGATTTATCCATTTTTCTTCCAAAGACATAACTTCATTCTTTATGGTTAAAAAAATCCATTGCATATATAAACTATATTTTTCTTTATTTTTGAGGGGTGCACACTGTTTTACAAACTAAATGTTCTTGAGACACTACACCATATCTTCAATAAAGGCTGTTGTGTGGTCCTCACAGAAAATGTTTTTCTTTCTGGTTATTTTGTTTGGTTGTTCGGTTGGCTGTCCTGCAACTCAATTTGTAGACCAGGCTGGCCTCAAACTCACAGATCTGCCTGCTTCTGCCACCTGAGTGCTGCAATTAAAGGTGTGTGCTCCCACCACCCAGTTCAAACTACATTTTTCTTAATACAGTGGTCTGCTGTTGGAGAGCTGCCTTGGTGTGCTAGCAGCTACTGTGAATAGTGCTGCATAGAAGCTACTTTAGGAGATGTTGGGAGGGCACGCGTGCTGTCGTGTAGGTGTCTGTGTGCAGCGTAGCTTCTCAGCGTAGCTACTCCAGGCCATGTTAGGCTTGCAGTAAACAAGGTATATTTTCTTTTATTAGAATTTCTCTGTTCTTCTATCCCACCTGTATCCCTCCCTCCATCACTTCTGCCCATCCTTCAGTGTGTAATCTTCCTGCCTTTGTCTTCCAAGTGCTGGGACTACAGGCTTCTGCCACCATGCCTTGCTGTTTTAGGTATGTAGACAGGATCTTACTTTGTAGCTCAGGCTGGCCTCAGACTTAGTAACCGTCCTGTTTCAGCCTCCTGAGCATTGGGATCGCAGGTGAGTATTACACCTAGCTTTTATCTTTATCTCTCTGAGGGTTTCCAAAGTAGTCACACCTGCCACTGTCCATCCTGCCAGCCAGCACCGTGAAGACGGCACTAGTTTTCTAGGTGTCCTTGTCAACCCTTTTTATTGTCTATCTTATCCTGCTTAGTGTGAACTGGAATCTCATGGTGGGTTTGCTTTACATTTTCCTAATGACTGACTTTGGACACGTTTTCTTATGCTTATTTAAATAAGCCCTTTGTGTTGTTTTGAGAAATATTTTAGTTGTATTAGTTGGCCACTACTACATTTTAGGGATTCTTTCTGCATGTAAAATTACTTCATAAGTAGGTGATATCCAAATATATTTTTCTAGTGTGTGGCTTATCTTTTAATCTTCTTTGGTGTGCTTTGAAATTTAAAAAGTTGGTTTGTTATGGGAGTAGATTTTTTTTCAGACAGGGTCTCAGAATAACCCAGATTGGCCTGTGTGGACCAGAGTGGCCTTGTTACGACAGTCCTCCTACCTTAGCCTCTCCAGTGCTAGACTTGCAGGCAGGAGTCATCACACCCAGCTAAAGGGTTTTATTTATTTATTTTTTTTAATGTTTTATTATATTGATTTCTTGTTTGACCTGGAGAAGACCAGACATGAACAATAAGAGTATGGAGGGCAGAGGAGAACTTGGAATAGTTGGTTCTCTTTCTGCCATATGGGTTCTGGGGATCAAACTTTGACGGTCAGGTGTAGCTGAAAGTACTTTTACCTACTGTGCTGTCTCATTGCCTCAGGTTTTCATCTTCGAGTTTAATATCTGGGATTTTGCCTTTTTTTGGGGGGGGCATTTGGGGGGGTTGATTTTTTTCAAGACAGGGTTTCTCTGTATAGCCCTGGCTGTCCTGGAACTCACTCTGTAGACCAGGCTGGCCTGGAACTCAGAAATCCGCCTGCCTCTGCCTCTCAAGTGCTGGGATTAAAGGCGTGCGCCACCACTGCCCGGCTGCTTTTGCTTGTTTTAATGGGTATGCTTTTGATGTAATGTTTGCTTGTTGTAATGCTAAAATTCAAGCCAAGGCATTGCATGTGCTGAGCACACAGTCTGCTACCATGCTGTTTCTTCAACTCATAAACATGGTTTTAATTCCTGGGAGATAGAGTTAGCTAGAGAGATGGCCCAGTCAGTGTTAAGAGTGCTTACTACTTTTCCAGAGTTCTGAGCACCTGCATTAGGCAGCTCACAGTTGCCTGTAACTTCTAGGCTTGGGGTGTACTGCATATATGCATACACATACACACATACACATAATTAAACATAGGAAAAGTTAACCTGAAAAAAGTTCCAGTTTATATTGATTTACTGTTAAATTTGTTCTTTATATCATTAGTCATAGTATAAAAAATAATTCTTGTGAAGGTGCACATTTGTAATCTCAGCAGTCTGACAGCTGAGGCTGGAGTGTGAGTTCCAGGCTAGCCTAGGTGATCTAGTTAGCCCTCTCTCACCCTGCCAGCCCCACTCCCCCAAAAAGAACTTCCAGCGTGTTTGTGTTTTCTTCATTTATCTGTGTTATGTTCATTATTTGGAATCTTATAGTTTGCTTTAGTTTTAAAAAAACAAACAACTTTATAAATTTTAACTATTTTGGTTTTTGTCAATAGGTCCCCAGATCTTTAGCTTCAACTCCTACTGCTCCTTCTAATCCAGCAGCACCGGATAATGCAGCCCAGGAAGAGCTCATGGTCACCCTGATCACAGGGCTGGCATCCCTCACCTCGAGAACCTCCATGGGCATCATAGTTGTTGGTGGCGTGGTAAGAAACAGTACTTTTAATAAAGTCATGATCATATCTCAGGATCTGAAAATCTGTGGGTTAAAGTGGTGACTAAAATTTTACAGCTGTAACTTATCTTCACACACACACACACACACACACACACACACTCACTCACTCCTACCTTCCTACCCATACCTCAACCTGTAATTTGAGGATGAAAGTCCTATCAGCTGTCCAGTTGGTTTCTGTTTGCTGCTTGTTTTTTCTTTAGAGCAGTATCCAGAGTCTTACACATGTCAAGTAGGCACTGTAACACTGAGTTACATTCCTAGCCTTATCTGGCTTTTAAGAAAAAGACCTATCTTCTCACCATAGCACACAATAAGTGGTATTTATATATTGGCAAAACAAGAAAGATCCAGTGAAGGATTGTGTTATAATCCAAGCTGGTAGGGTGCTTGCCTTTCTTTTGTGAGGCTGAGTTTGATCCTTGATACCAAACAGGATGTCCTGTGTGGGTGTCTCAGAATACAGGTGGAAGGTGTCTTAAATACTAAAGATTATTAGTAAGTTATGTTCAGTATTTTGTTTGTTGACAGCACATTTGTGCTTTTTTAATGTTTGAAACACTCAAACTACGTTAACCTTTTTTTTTTGTTTGTTTGTTTTGAGGTACTATCAAGTTGGGACTGGAGAGATGGTTAAGAATACTGGATGGTCTTCCAGAGGACCCTGTTTGGTTCCCAGAACCCACTTGGCAGCTCAGCCATTTGTAATTGTAGTTCCAGAGGTTCTGATGCCCTCTCCTAGCCACCACAGCCACCTGGCACACACAGCCTCCTGGCACACACAGCCACCTGGCACACATGCACGGATGCAAGCAGAACACTTGGACACATGAAAAATAAAACTAAAATCTTTATAAAGAGCAAGAGGGAACTTGGTTTAGCCTATCAAATGTGGCAAGCTATGAAAGCCCATCCTGATATAATTTTTTTCCACAAGATTTCATTGTGAGGAAGGTACATACCTTTTTAGAAGATGAGCCAGGAGTCACAATGCCTTTCACAGTTGTGCCCTCACAGTGTGTTTCCTCCTCGTGGTGAGCCGTGACTTTATCTTTCAGATCTGGAAAACAGTGGGGTGGAAACTCATCTCCGTCTCCTTAAGTATGTATGGAGCTTTGTACCTTTACGAAAGGCTGACGTGGACGACCCGTGCGAAAGAGAGGGCGTTTAAGCAGCAGTTTGTAAACTACGCGACCGAAAAACTGCAGATGATCGTGAGCTTCACAAGTGCAAACTGCAGCCACCAAGTACAGCAGTAAGTGGAGCTTCATCTGACAGCAGGCTCTTTCCAGCTCATGGACACGGACATAAGACCGCCACGGCGGAAAGAGCGCACCTGTTTCCACTCCTCTCGTTCCCTGGTAGATTAAGTTTGAACATTTGGAATTTGGTAAATTGGAGCCCCTTAGAAGGCATAAAGTCTTTTAGCAAATAGTTCTTCAGCAGACCTAAGTTCTGTCCCTTTTAGGATGCTTGTGGTTCCTTCATCATGAAGATTGAATTTTTAGAATTTATTAAGGGGCTCAATTATGGACGGATACCTGATGGTTTTGTTTCATTAAGGCAGGGTCTCATGTAGCCCAGGGTGGCCTCTAACTCATGGTAGTCATTGTGCCTCAGCCTCCTTAGTCCACTTTGTCTTGATGGTTTTATGATGAATAGAATGTGCTTTTTACTGTTATAGCCTAAACTTTAAGTGTGTAACAGTACTTGCTTTTAGATTTCAAGAGAACTTTCTTACAGTTCTAGGTTCACCCAGTTTCTCCTCTTCTCCTTTTTTAAGTTGTTGAGTAATATCTCACTGTGTAGCTCTGGCTGACCTTGAGTTCACTATATAGACCAGGCTGGCCATGAATTCAGAGATCTTCCTGCCTCTGCTTCCTGAGTGCTGAGATTAAAGGTAAAGGCTCCCATACCTGCCATAAAATTGTTTTTCAGATTTGTCTTATTGGTTTGAAGGCATATGTGTCTGTTTACTGCTCCAGAAGTAAGAAGTGGGGCCTGGCAGAGTGGAGCCAGTGAGGTGAATTAACACCTCATGAAACAGCCAGCTTTATTCAGAGCATCGGGCACTTTGTCCTCTGAGGGTTAAGAAGTATCTCATGAGTAACGTGTACAATCATGAGGGCAAGCTACACGTGGTCAACAAGCTGTCCATGGCAAAAATGAGCTTTCCATTGAGGCATATACACAAATAGCAATAGCCAGTTGTAAGAACAAGAAACTGAGGCCGCAGACTCTTGTCTTGTTTCCTTGGAGTTTTCTCATAAGAACTCAAGAATTCTCCTCATCTGACTTTGTTCTTGGACTGTGTTCTGACATTTCTATGCACATGTGTGCCTAGTTTCCTTAGAGGTCAAAAGAGCACATCAGATGCCGTGAAACTGGAGGTACAGATGGCTGTGAGCTACTGTGTGGGTGCCAGGACCCAAACCCATGTCCTCTGCAAGAGCAACAAGTACTCTTAACTACAGAGCCATCTCTCCAAGCCTCCAGTTTCTGCTTTTGTAACATGTATTTACAAAAATGTATTGAATTCCCTTTAAACTAAGGTGCAGTATTGTTTGTGTATTTACATGCACTTGAAGCAGAGTTAAAGAGCCCCAGAGGCTCTCAGCCTGAAGAGGACAAAGCAAATGACACATAAGGGATGGGAAAGTGGGGCCAGGCAGGACCCACAGGTAAAGCCCAGAGAGCAGCCCTTAGTAAAGGCTTCATGGGAGCAGCTGGCATCTGAGGTTTGAACATGCACACTAAGCAGACTGTGGAGAAAAGCAGTGTGTTCACGACTATGCAGAAAGAAATTCCAGTGTGGGCAGTGTGGATCTGAGGGATTGGACTTCCTAGGCCAGGGCCGGCAGCACGCAGAGATTAGAGTCTGGATGACTGGGAGTTTCAGGAGTGATGTCATTGGTAAGTTTGCTCTGAGACCAATCACTCCTAATGTTGTAGTATATGGAATTATTTAGGCAGGAGACAGGAAATTAGCTGGTAGAACTGTTTGAGACACGAGGTCAAAACACGAAGTGCCTCTGCTGCAGCACTGAGGCTATCTTGATGGGCGGGTCACTGTTGTGGCCCTCAGGCTTTAAAGCCCAACGGCAAAGTCAACTGCCCTTCTCCCTAGGCAGTGTGCTTGGCTCCTTTGGATGTCAATAGAGCTTGTGCTTCCTGCATGTCACTTCTAAACAGTGTCACCAAGTCTTACGTCTGATGTGTGCTGTCTTCAGCAATAGGGTTTTACCTTCAAGTTCTGGGAAGCAACCAAGGGCAATGGCAGTAACCTATGTAGTTCTGAGAAATCTCGTGGACTTCCCCTACCTAGCAACTCAAGGGGAGATGTTGCTGTAGTACATTAATCCGTTCTACTAGCCTGGTAGCAGTGTGAATTCCTCGATACTTTGCTACTGCTGCAAGTGAAAGACACACACACACAGCCTTATTTTTAATATGCCCTAAGCAGCTCAATGGCAGAGCCACTCCCAAACCTCCATGTGACTAGCACACTCTCCCCTCTGAGATATTCCTGAATTATTATATTATGTTGGCTGTCTCTCTGTCCTGCACTTCTCAGGCCTGATCTTTCTACTTCCCTGGCATGGCAGTTCTAAATCTGTCTTCTTCCCTGGGTTCCCTTGCCCAGGAAATCTAAAGTCCCACCTCTGTCTCCCTGCCCAGCCATTGGCCATCGGCAAGTTTGACAATCAGAACCAGCTGAGGGCAGGGACCCTCAGCACCTCACATGCCAAATTCTTGTGCAGTTTTGGGAACCCATAATGCAAGCATTAAACCAAATCCTTAACAGGAAGGTTTTCCATGCATGGCACTGGGATTTTTGCTAGACACTCTTGACTCTTGTGGGGAGTACGGCCACCCAAAGTGGTGACCATTTAAACCGTGTGTGTGTGTGTGTGTGTGTGTGTGTGTGTGTGTGTGTATGCGTGTGTGCATGTGCTACACTTTTATATCTGTTCATCAGCTGAAGGACATTTGTGTGTTCCATTTCTCACTATGTGGATAGAGTGCTAAAGACTGTGATGGCTGAGCAAGGGTCTATGGAGGGGAAGGGGAAGCCATTGGGCATTTGCTGAGCAGTGGCACAGATGGGTCATACGGTAGGCAGATGTACTTTTAGCTTTTGGGGATTCTTCACACTGAGTTCCATGGTGGCTGCACCAGTTTGCAGTCCTGCCAACAGTAGATGAGGTTTTCTTTTACGACATCCTCACCAGCGTTTGTGTTCGGTTGTTTTCTTGATCACAACTATTCTGGCTGAGGCAAGATTGCTGGGATCTGGGAATTATCACACAAACCACTTAAACAACGATCTCTATCACATAGGCATGGCTTATTGAACGCCACACCCAAGACTGATCAGTCAGGACCCAAGACAAAACTGGGAGCTGAATGTGACATTGAGTTAAGATCCTATTGTACTTTTAAGCCTAAAATCCACAAATATCTGTGCCAATCGGGATTTAGGGATAGGAGATTTCCTTAGGAGCATGTCTTTATTTTATACTTATCCTGTTCCCATTTGTTGGGATATTCAACTGTGGTGGGGGCTTGTCTAACATTCATGTCTTATCTTGCCAACCAGGATGTCACTTACCCATGCACACATCTCTTTCTACTGAGCAGGATGTCATTTCCCAAGGAGGTCTTGGGAACTTCACTCCACTCCTACTCAAAATGGAAGTCTTCTCCAGATAGCTTCTTATATTGGTACAGATCTTTCTTATGTTGGGGTGCATCCCAGGGGCAGCTTATAAAGGCAAGAAATCATAGAAGCTCAAATATAGCAGGCGATGCTGGTGGGTAGTTGGTTCAGGTCCAAGTTTACCGTGGCTAACCAAACAAAGCAGTTCTGACTGACTTCTGTTGTGATTTGGTTGTTTCCAAGAACACAAAAGTACAGAACATCATAGCAACAGGTTTATGAGACAGTTTCCTTATGATATTAGTAACAGCACAAAATGGTAGGCTATGTAGGTAAAGTCACCTAAGCCTTAACAAGATGAAACCTCAGAGTTGTTCTAATTGGATTGCTAAGAATACAGAGTATTTTTGAGATATTTCTTAACCATTTTTCTTCTTTTGAGGACTATGTTCAGATCCAAAGTATTTTTTAATTGGGCAGTTTGTTTTCTTGAATCTTTGTTATCTTTGGTTCTTTCTAAGTTCTGGATATTAGTCCTGTCAGATTCACAGCTCTCAAAAACTCTGCCCCGCCCTAGGGGTGTCTTCATTCCTTTGCTGTGTAGAGACTTTTTGGTTTTACAAGGTTCTGTTTGTCAGTTGTGGGCCTGAGCTAATGTAGCTCTGTTCAGAAAGTCCTCGTCTGCACATCCGTCTTGTAGGGTGCTGCCTATTTTGTTCTAGTTTGTTTTTGTTTTTGTTTTTTGTTTTTCGAGACAGGGTTTCTCTGTGTAGCCCTGGCTGTCCTGAAACTCATTCTGTAGACCAGGCTGGCCTCGAACTCAGAAATCCTCCTGCCTCTGCCTCCCAAGTGCTGGGATTAAAGGCGTGCGCCGCCGCCGCCGCCACCACCACCACCCTGGCTTGTTCTAGTATTTTAACGATTTGTCTCCTGCGAGGTCACACTCCATTTGTATTCAAGGCCTTCTGGCAGCAGTAGCACAGTTTTGTGAGCGTGTTGTCTTGAGGCCACGTATAGGTGCCATGCTGCACTTATGCTTAGCTATTAAAGTTTTTCTCTTTAGCTGGGCATAGTGGCCCGTGCCTTTAATCTCAGCACTCTAGAGGCTGGGCAGATCTCTGAGCTTGAGGACAGCCTGGTCTGAGTTCCAGGACAGCCAGGGCTACACCAAGAAATCCCGTCTCATAAAACAAACAAAACAAAGTTTTTCTCCTTAATATGTGTTTGTTTAGGAAACATTCATGTTTTTTTTTTCTTTTAGAGAAATGGCCACCACTTTTGCTCGACTGTGCCAACAAGTTGATGTTACTCAGAAACATCTGGAAGAAGACATTGCTAGTTTATCCAAAGAGATAGACCAACTGGAGAAAATACAAAACAACTCAAAGCTCTTAAGGTAAACCTTTTGTTGGTTTTTTTTGTTGTTGTTGTTTTTTGAGACAGGGTTTCTCTGTGTAGCCCTGGCTGTCCTGGACCTCACTCTGTAGACCAGGCTGGCCTCGAACTCAGAGATCTGCCTGCCTCTGCCTCCCAAGTGCTGGGACAAAAGATTTGTGCCACCACTGCCTGGCTTAAGGTAAACCCCTATACAGCAAAGGGCACTCAGCAGCCACCTGTAACTCATTTCAAGAGACTCGGTGCCCTCTTCTGGCTTTAGTCAACACAAGGCATGCAAGTGGTACGTGTACACGCATGCAGGCAACACACTTAGAAAGGAAAGATAAGTCTAAAAGAAAATGACTGTCCATGTTTAATTCCTTATGCTTGGTGTAGCAGGAGAGTTCATTTGAATTAAAAGGGATTTATAGGACTTTTACTCTCTGTTAGGCTAGGATAGTTCTCTTGTAGAACAGAAGTTCACTAATTAAAAATGACAGTTGGGCATTGTAGCTACACCTGGGTGCCTAGCACCTAGGAGACAAGAGTAGGTTCAAAGTCTCCTCAGGGACATAGCAAGTTCAGGGTTATGGGGCAGGACACTTGGTAAGGTCAAGTGGGTTCAGAAGCCCCAGCACCCCACCTGAGGATGGTGTTTCACCTACTCCCAACCAGATTTCTGGCCTGGAACACATGACCACAGCTCCCCACATAAAGAACATGACCCCTGGTCATTTAGCAGTGAATACAGAGTTCTCTGTACTAATGAGGTATCTAGAAGGAGTAGGTTCAAAGTCATCTTCAGGGACATAGCAAGGGTCAGCCTAGACCACAAGACCTGACTCAAACAAATGGAGGCCTGAGGACACTTGCATGTGAAGCCGTGAAGGTGTCCTGATGAAAGAGCTCTGCTCTGCTGCGATGTGTTATGGATCCTCTGGGATACAGGGCTGGCAGTGTCGCTGTCAGGCCTAAGTTGGCAGTGCTTTTCTTCATGTTCCTAACTCTGAGAGCTTGCCTCGCGTCCATGTCGTGGCATATTGTTAAACACCATCTTAGCAGCACTGCTGACTCAGGGCACGCGCTGCATGTAGCTCTACACTGGAGAGCAGCTTTGGCAGTGTGCAGGTTGTAGGGCTGGCCTCGTGTCCTGAATTTTGGGGCATACGTTATTGGAATGAAGGTGTTTGTGTCCACATGCTACTCCTGTTAATGTTAGCCTCCCTGAGTGTATGCTGCAGCACAGCTCTCACCTGTTCGCGACTTCGTCCACTGTAAAACTACGGAGAGCAGTCCACGGCAAGCAGGCTTCCAGCTTAGAACAGCAGGAGGCTGTGAGCCACGTGTGCAAGTGCGCTCTGTGTGTGCACAGTGCAGTCACAGTGGTGTCTGTTTATCCAGGGCACCGAGGCCTGACTGCTGGGAATCATAATGACCAGCTTGGCCCAGCCCTTCTGCCCATGTTTCAGGAAGGTTGCCGCGTAGTCGAGGGCTTTCCTGGCTTCTGTACTTCTATACTTTCCTGGCTTTCATGGCTTCCACTCCTGTGACCTCAGTCACATGTTCAGAGACAGCAAAATACCAAACAAAATGAAAAACCCCTTCTTCTCTCCAAATAGATTCCATTCTCTGCAAGTATATGCCCTGGAATGGTATGAAAATATGGTACATAGATAAGTGGCTGGCAGTTTAGTCAGGGCTTCCTCTCATAGACAGTTCAGTTTCATCAAGTATGATTCTGAGGTGATCCTTACCAGCTTTGCGTGCCACAAAGAACTTTATACTTTACGCGTTACTTAAGGCAGTTCCTAAGGTAGTTGTGACTGTGACCTAAGGTGTGACTCCCACTTAAGCCATACGCTAGGCTGTTTTGATATTGAAGTCCATGGCTCTTGACCTTGAGGTCAAGTTCACTGTGAACATGGCAGGGCACACATGACTACAGTCCTGAGTGAGTTTCATTAAGGGGCTGCAGCTGCTTAGGGGCCGTTTCTAAGTTTGGGTAGAATGTACTTTTCTCATAGACTATTAGGATAATTGAGTTGATGTTTGTTCATTGTCTTTTAATTAGAAATAAAGCTGTTCAACTTGAAAGTGAGCTGGAGAATTTTTCAAAGCAGTTTCTACACCCGAGCAGTGAAGAATCCTAACGACAGAGGCACTGTAGGAGAAAGCGGACGTGGAAGATGGGAAATGTTACTTTTATGAAATGACCTCAGAACAAATTACTAACTCTTAGTATTGATCGATGCCTTGCGGAGATTGTGGTAATGACCTGTCTCAGGGGTTGCACCTTTGGAAGTGTTGTGATTCGTCTTAGCATTAGTTTGGAGTAAAGACTGAATTGTTTGGGTTAAATGATGAATTCCTTTAGAAACAGTGGACTCCACTGTGTGGCCCCTGAGGGTGGGTCCTGCAGCTCCTCACCGGGCTGGCTGGCTGTGGCTCCAGCTCCTTCCTGGCATCCAGGAGTTAGAGACCTATTCATCCTCTTTCTCAGTGCTAGTTCTTGATGCTTCTTTAATGGGAATAGTGACTTTGTTTATAAGCTGATCATTCAAACCAGGGGTGTGGGCTGCTCCTGGGGGTCCTGCAATCACTCTGTCCTCACAGCAAGGATGTAACCACTACTAAACACAGTTTTTACTTTCTTTTATTCCCATTAAAGCTGATGTGAAATAGTAACGAGGCCTATCATTATAGCCATGCATGAAGTATCTGGGTCTGCTCTCCTGCTTTCTTTTTTGAACCATTTTCAGCCTTGAGTCCAGCAAGGAGAGCTTTTCTGCCTCAGTGTGAAGTGGAAGGTCGGAAGGGGTGGAAATGGCCACAGTGGGACAGGGATGTGCGCGCAGTGTGGTGGCCTGACCATGACAATGGATCCTTAGAACTCTCTCTGAGGCTCTGGGCGTGTCCCCACTGGAAGCTTTGATTTGAATTACAGGAATTTTCTTGGGCTCCATTAAAAATTACCACTCTGGGATAGTGACATGTTTATGGTTCAGGTATTGATGTCTGATTGACAGTGGCATGGAAATACTTGTAAATAGCAGGCAGGATTATTCTCCGACCTGACCATGAAAATTAAAGTGCTAACATCTGATTAGTTCCAGAAGTCAGCATTCCACTGCAGTGTCAAAGGTCAGCACTTGAGGCTGGAAGCAGAAGAGTATTTAGTTAATATGAGCACATTGAGGAGGGCGGGGGAGGAGATCCAGCAAACTCTCAGCATTTCTTTCCTACAGGTCTGTCTTCACAATAGGTACACACCTCTGGTTTGTTTGATCGGTTGGTTGGTTAGTTTTGAGACAGGGTTTCTCTGTAGCCTTGGCTGCCCTGGAATTTGTTCTGTAGACCAGGCTGGCCTCTGCCTCAGAGATCTGCCTGCCTCCCCCTCCCGAGTGCTGGGATTAAAGATGTGCCTAGCTCTAGATGCACTTCTTATTTTTAAAATACTTGAAAACTATTATAATATTATATATCATTACTTAGAACATAGAGAAGTTTCAGAAATACTTAATCTTTATGCAGATAGGGTGTTGGGTTGCAGTATTCAAATTTTAATCCCCCAAATGGTACAGTCAACCAAGTGGGACTGGGTGAAAATTACATGAAAAACTAATATCTAAAATTGAGGTCTGCTAACCTAGGTTACAGAGTTACACAGAGCACATAATTAGCAAGCTACAGCTTGGTTCTCTGGGTTTGATCCTGGGTCATCAACATCACTTTTAAACTTGTAAGAAATGCAGATTCTCAAGCCTCAGCACAGGTAGAGAATCAAGTTTGGGGTCTGCAGCAAGCGTCAAGAAGCCCTGCAGTCTGTCCCAGTGCGCTCTGAAGTCTGCGAGCCAGTGTCTGCAGTCAAAACTGCTTTTCCTCACTGGTTAAGAATGTAGTGCCAGCTGATCAAGTTAACAAGTTGTGGGTGTTGAGAATGGAGTGTTGAAATACACCAGCTCCTTTACCGGACAGGAGTGCACCTGTGGCAGTCGTAGGCTTATGTATTACAGACTGTAGTCATGACTGTCATGACATGCATTACTGACTAGTGCCACACACATACTTGATGATTTACTGTGTATGTTTACAGTATTTATAAACTTTGTATGATTTTAAACTTTTTACAAAACATTTTTATAAGTATGCAAGATTGCAAGATGAAAATAAACCTATCTGCCTATTAGTTGATAAATGTAGCATTTATCTCAGTTAGTGACTGTTTTCCACTCTTAGTCATTTTCATGGTAGTCGTGTAAGCTTTCATACGTGAGGTCCTATATACTATTGTATAGACAGTATATAGTTCTCTTGCCCAGTCACAGAAAGCATGAGATGCCTGGCTCGCCACTGTCAGGAGCAGTTTGAGAAGCTTTCCATGGCAGGTGTGCAGCTTAAAAGCGTTGAGTCGGGGGATTTCCTGAACAGATAGAACTAATACAAGCATCCTCCACCCTTGGTTTGTTTTCAAGACAGGGTTGTCTGTATCCCTGGCTGTCCTGGAACTTGCTCTGTAGACTAGGGTGGGCTCAACCTTAGAGTTCCACCTGTCTCTGCCTCCCAGATCCTGGAATACAAACTCCTTGTGAATCTTAAAATTGTAATGTGATAATACAAGTATTTAAAAATCTATGTGATGAGGCTGGAGAGATGGCTCAGTGGTTAAGAGCACTGGCTGCTCTTCCAGAGGTCCTGAGTTCAATTCCCAGCAACCACATGGTGGCTCACAACCATCCGTAATAGGATCTGATGCCCTCTTCTGTTGTCTGAAGAGAGCGACAATGTACTCACATACATAAAATTAATAAATCTAAGAAAAAAATTGGGCATTTTTTCAAAAAATAAAAATCTATGGTATAAGCACAATTGGCTTAAGAATGGAACTGAACTGTCCTAAGGGAGCTGCAGGAGAAGCTGTTTCTTTTGAGGCAGGGTCTTATCATGTAGTCAAAGCTAGCCTCGAACCTGGCATCTTCCTGCCTCTGTCTCCCGAATACTAGAATTACAAACCTGGTTCCTGTGTCCCACTAAGGGAGGGGATGACTTATAAATGAGAAATCTGTGCCCTTTAACAATAAACCAAAAGCTAGCTTTGGGTCAGTAACACTCCAATCTCTCCCTTACTGCCCTTTCTCATGACGGAGGAGGACGATGATGACGACGGCCATGACCAGTACTTAAAGAAAAGGAAGCAGAGTTGACCATTAAAGTATTGGACTTGAGTTTAGTTCCAGGGCATAATTTTTAAAATCTTACTAAAATTTGACTTAAAACAAGGTACAATGCGCCATGGTGAACAGCACTTTATTGATTACAGTATGAGCTTGCTGCAACGGTATTTCACAAGCAACTGTACAGATGAAGGAGAGTATCTTGTCATGTGGCACAAGGCCCTGCCTGTAAGCTTTAGATGTGGCTGACATTCATCGTCACTTGGCTTCATATATTGGAAATTACTTTAGGAAAAGAAAAATGTTTCCAAGATACCTTATAGAGAAATACTCAAACCAGCTTGAAGATACACTTGAGGTGTGGGCTATCTCATGCCTCCAGGGAGACAATAATATGCCAGAGCACAGTTGCATAAAGACAGAAAAGGCCTGGACACCCTGCTGCTGAACCACTGGAGGTGTTCTGAAAGAGTGTGTTGGATACATGCCATACTAGTTGAAACAAGTTTTTTCCTCATAATGCTACACTGTCACACCTGCTTTACAAAACCAGGTATTGGGTTTAAGCGGAAAGAAAAAGCTTAGGAAAAACAACATGGAAAAAGTTTCCTAAATATAAGATGTTCCATCACTCTGTGGCTAGCAATGCTGGCTTAGACATCCTGGGGGTACCTGTGTGACATAAAAAGCAGAAGTGAATTTGCTGTGTGCTTCACTTTCCACACAGTCCAATTTAAGACAATCTCCCTATAAAGGACAGTCCTCTGTGGGTGGCTTTTACATTTCTAATGTGCTAAGACATTATTTTAAGTTATGCTTTCCACAGTGGCCAGATAATCAGTACCTGAACACAATACGTAAGTATTGGTACAAGCCTGGTGTGATGTGCAGATTCTAAAAGTGTGTCCCTATGAAGTGATGACAGGCCTGTCTGGGAGATTGCTTCTTCAGTTTTTCTAAGGTAGTAACAAAGCACACTGCAGTTCAAAATCCAAAACGTTGTTCATATCCAAATAATTTCCCTGTATGGTTTCACTTCTGAAATTACGTCTTAGCTTTACTATTAAATCTAAAATATCAACAGGTTTGGACAGTACTTTCAGCAATAAAATGATTATTAAAATAAAGGGCGTTTTTTTCCTTTTAAAAGAAAAGGATTAATTTTAAACTATGTGGATGTAAAGTGTCTGAGGAAGGCTTTGGATCCTTGAAGTTCGAGGCAGTTATTAGCTACCTGCTTGGGAACTCAACTCAGGTTCTCTGCACTGACACTAAGCAGGCTCAACACTGAGCCATCCCCCAGCCTCTGGGGTAAGGTTTTCATCTGAGAGCCACAACGGGCTGGCCTAGGCTCTGTGCTCCTGTCTCAGCCTCCCAAGTGAGGGAAAACAAGCATGCATTGCCACACTTAGCGTCATTTCTCTTTTACTAGGCTAACATTCCTTAGCTTTCCAGAAACATTGTGCCATTAAATGACAGCCACTTACAAGACTCAACACTTTGCTTTCATGAATTTGTAATTCAGTACAGTACATGTGAGTCACGACTTAACTATGAACTAGAAAGGGATCTGGGATATTTTAACATCACAGCAGCCAAAAATGAAGCGTGTCCATCTCAAGGTGTCGCCCCAACCACATGGTGGTCATGTTGTTTAGGGAAGAACATGTGCCTTTACACTACTACAGTATGCTTGGGGAAAGTGACATACTAGTAGACCCAGCTAGAGGCCAGGGCAGGAGCTGCACCAGACGTTAAAAATCTTGCCGATCTGAAGGACGACTTTTGTCTGATGTTACGTATCGACCTGCTGAGGCACATTATGTAGGCTAATTTCAGCAGCTCTCAGCAAGCCAACGTATTCAACCACAACAGAAACTGCAGAGGAACCCTAGACACCAACATTAAGAAAGCAGCTTGAGTAAGGTCATTGCTGTGTCAGCACTTGGCACTGTGCAGTTAGCCACATGTGGTCATAATGGTTCCTCTCCAGCTACATATTAAAGGGAAACCTTTATGTTGTTTCATACAAACTTTTATTAACAAAGCACATTCCCTTTTTAAACATGTATTTTAAGTGTATGAATGTTTTGCCTGCATGAATGTATGTGGGTAAGGAAGTCAGATATCCTGGGACTGAAGGGACAGTTTGAGATGCCATGTGGTGCTGGGAACCAAACCCAGGTCCTCTGCAAGAGTAACAAGTGTTCTTAACTGCCGAGCCATCTCTCCAGCCCCAAGTAACATTTTAAAATATTTAGGACCAGAGTTCATTTAGTATGACTACACATGTACACACACACACACACACACACACACACACACACACACACACTGCTAGGGACTGAACCCAGGGCCTTGCGTTGCAAGCACTCTCCCCAATTAAACCTCCTTTATACATGATAGAGGTGCTGTTTTGAATGACGTTTTGAGATGGATTCTGAGCTACACAGCGAATACACACGCCTACACCCTCCTGGGGTGATCGTGATCCTCTAATGTGCCTCAACACTGGCTTGGGTGGGCAGGCTGCAGGTGTAGCCTAGCAATAGAACACTTTCTGGGTGGACGTATGAGGAAGGCTAGACTTCATCCAGCACTGTCAATTTTTCTTTTTTCTTTTTTTAAAATTGTGCCATATTTGAGAACTCTCCCTATTTCACAAACAGACAGGAGCAAAAGGGCCCCGCAAACTTAAGGTACACATTCACACCTGCCATTGATGGTCTGTTTCTCAATACTGTGTCTCAGTTCACCTCTATCATCTAGGGAGCAGAGGAAGTCCCGAGTGACTGCCAGGTAAAGGACCCTTGCTTTAGACCCACGAGAGAACCGCAAAGCCCTCCTGGGTAAATTGATGGTATGTGTAGAACATGTACACCTTAGCTCTGTGAACCCCATCCCCTGATTATTTACAGCCTTAAGATTGTTTCCTTACGGGGACTGCTCTCGCAGAGATTAGCTAAACCTGTCTCCTTGATCCAGCAGTATACCACAAATGCTCCCTTCTTGTTTATCTGTATACAACAGCACTGCCTCTTTGTGCTTCTCCATGGAATAAGCTGAGTTTCTGGTCACTCGTTTCTCCATCAGAGAGCCCAGTCTACCCAACCCCAGCTTTCCTGTGTCTGTGTGTCTGATTTTCATTCTCTCTCTGCCCCAATCAGGTTGGACCCTGGAGCTGTGTGGGCTAAGGCTCTTTCCACTATATTAAGATCAACTGACCTTAATAAACAAAACAGATGCTGGTATGATCACAGCTGTTACATACATGGGCACATTCACAGTACAGAGAGAAAACTCACAGATGCAGTTTAAAAGTATTGCGGTTACAGTTCCAGGTGATCAACTTTAACAAAGAAACTGCTAAACAGCAGCTTTACAGTGTGCTTGTATACATCCACATAACCCGAGGAGACAGCACCAGCAAGACATAACGGTCTGCTATTGTCAACCATTTAAATCTACAGAAGAAAACTGAAGAGGAGAGGCGTCTGTTCACGTTGGAGGTGGGACATCCCAGTGACAGACACTTTACTGAACAGTTGGTGCAGATTTGCTGCCAGCTGAACCCCTTTGAAACAATGCTTTAGGCTCCAGGGTTGGTCAACTCTAGACGTCATGCTACGGAGAACAGTACTACATGGCAGCAGGAAGCTTTGATCTGAGGCGCTAGGGATGTACTGAGTAGAGCACTTGGCTAGCTGGCACAAGGCCTGGATTTCTGCAGCACCACAAAAATGGAAAACTAAAAGTTCAAGGGTACAAATAGTTTATACCTGTTTTTACATTACATAGATTTTATATTACACAGGCCATCATATATGTGTATATATATGTGTGTGTATACACATACACATGTGTGACTATATATATATATATATATATATATATATATATATATTTTTTTTTTTTTTTGTGCCAGCTGAGTAGATGAGTTTAAAGGTGAGACACTGTTTCCTCCTATTACAGAGAACACCAGGCAAGAGTCTTCAGATGCAGGAGCAAGTCAGGTTTTTGCCAGACTTCTCAAATACTAATACTTTCTACAAACTTCGTTTCAGAAAGCAAAAATGAACAGCAAAGTCCAATGGTTCAAATGGCTGAGCCTCTTAAAATACCAAAAACTACATGCCAGTGTCTACTAGTTTCTCATGTAATAAATTGTAATGACATTTCTTCAGCATGTACCCTATGTCAAAGTGAAACTTTTACCTTCATCTCACCTGTCCCCTCAAAGGACAGAAAATGAGCACTCGCTGAAATTCCTAGAGTGGCAAGGAATGCATGAACAGCCACGGCGTCCCCCAGAACCGCCTCACCTATCAGCCCTCCCAATCAAGAAGCAGTCGGGGACTCTCAGGTTAAAATGTGATGTCAGAGTCCAAGGGGACTTCCTTCAGACAGCACATGTATCTGCAGCATCACTTCTATCACAGGTCCTGCTTCTTCCGTGACAGCACTTTAAAAATGTGACACTTCTTATATATATATACAAAGTTCAATGGTAGTCCTTAACAAAATGCAAACACAAACAGTTGTCTGCTATAAAGTGTGCACTCTAATCACAGAGAAACAATTAGCACAAGCAAGAATCTGTCGGGTTAAAGTCAACACACAACTGTTCAATGAATACCCTGGCCTTTGATGGCAGCAAGGGATCTTAGTCTTGATTGTTTCTTTGACCGCCATTTTTTGTTAAAACAGTTTCAATAAACTATAGTTTACTGAATGCTGCTTTTTATATATAGTCACCTCAATAGAAAAACTTCATCTGCAAATAGAAGGTACAGGTTTTTTTTTTTTTTTCCTCACAGCTATAGGCTGTAGCATGGATTTCTCCAGATATCATTGGAGAACAGAAAATATGGCACTCAATTCCAGATTCTAAGAAAACTGTCCCAGGAGCCTGTGGCCACAGCCATGCCGTCGTCAGTCACACCTAAGCAGCTAACACGGTTGTCATGACCAGCAAGGACACCTACAAAGAAAGATCAATATAGAGTTAAAACTGGTGTTTTAGAACTGTGAGAGTTGTGCATTACGACACAGACGGTGATTTAAAGACATACATTCCAGGGAGACTGCCACTAGGGCAAGTCAGGCATACGAACACAACATGCCACAAGCTACTGGAATTCTTCACATATCAGTTTGTGTTTTCAAATTTTGAAAAGTCATACTCTAACAACAGTGTACCATTGTACCGGGTATTCTGTAACTTCTCTAGGAAATCATGTAAAGGCAAATTCACATCTCCAGTAAGTTCACGATATTCTAGTTCTGTATCAGTATTTTTATTTGCCTGAGAAAATTGTTGTCTCTGATGCTTACTGCCTGTCTGCTAACCTAGGCCTAGTCCTGGAAGCTTCTAGCCTCCATACAATCTTAACGAGATCCCCTGAGACTTGCTGCTGAATAAGCTCACCCTTTCTTGTTCTTTCTGATCTCTGGCTGGCTGGTTCAACTCAGCTGTTGTGGCTCAACTGATTCAATCTGGCTTCACTGCTCATGAATTGCTCTGCTTGAGCTCTAACTCTGGAAATATGTTCTAATCTTCTGGCTCCCTCTGTCTTCACAGGCGTGTCTAGCTTGTTCTTTCTTCAACTGTGTCTATAAATGCTCTCCGTATAACTGCTTTTCCCTCCCGTACTGCTCTCTCTTAAGGAGCCTGTCTCTCCCCTCTTCTCCTGAGAGTTGGGTGTATCCTACTTTGTCAAATTTTTCTTTGATTTGTCACTTTGTCTGCCACTAGTAGGTGAGGCTATTTTTATGTATGTATGTATGTATGTATGTATGTATGTATGTACTTGCTATGTAGAAACAGTCTATGTAGCCCTGGCAGTCCTGGAACTCACTATGTAGAATAGGCTGGCTTTGAACTCATAGAAATCTGCTTATCTCTGCCTCTGAAGGGCTGAGTTTAAAGGTGTATACCACCATATAGGGCTAGGTGAAGCTATCTGTTTGTTTTATAAGATCAGGTTTCTCACCGGGCAGTGGTGGTGCACGTCTTTAATCCCAGCACTTGGGAGGCAGAGGCAGGTGGATTTCTGAGTTTGAGGCTAGCCTGGTATGCAGAGTGAGTTCCAGGACAGCCAGGACTACACAGAGAAACCCTGTCTCGAGAAACAAAAAAAAAAAAACCCAAAAAAAACAAACAAAAAAACAAAAAAAAAAACAAAACAAAAAAAAACAACAACAACAAAAACAACAACAACAAAAAAACCCTAAAACAACAACAAAAAGATAAGGTTTCTCTGTGTAGCCCTGGTTGGCTGGAAATCACTCTGTAGACAGGGTGGTCTTGAACTGAGAGTTCCACTCGCCTTTGCCTCCTGAGTGCTGGGATTTTTAATCTCAGAGTCCTCCAAACATGGGTGCTTCCTTCTACAAACTAACTTTACTTCCATTGTTTGGAATTAAAGGTGTGTACTAAGGGCATGTCTGCATTCAGCCAGAGGGATTAAATACCTGTGCTAAGGGCTGAGCCACACCAAAACTAGAAACGGGTTTATAGCACTGATTTGTATTTATGGTTCTTGACCCCTAAATTCATCATCATAGGCCCTAATGTCATTCTTCAGTAGAGAATGTGATCCAACTACCACCAAAGGTAATGAGTTCAAAGGAGGGCCACCCAGCTGCCATTTTAAAAGCAGCTAGGTGCCAAGATAGAGCCTGCCTTGGCCGCATCACTCACCTGCCCGGCCTCCTTTCAGAGCGTCCCATACACTGCAGTTGAAGTCGTCATAGCCAGCTAGCAGGAGGCGCCCACTCTTTGAGAAGGCCACAGAAGTGATGCCACAGATGATATTGTCATGAGAGTAGAGCAGGAGCTCCTGGTCTGCACGGAGGTCAAAGAGTCGGCAGGTGGCATCATCAGAACCAGTGGCAAAGGCATATCCACTCGGGAAGAACTAGAAAGAAAGAAAGAAGGACACAAAAACCATGGAGGCAGGGCACCTGGCACTGGGGGTGTGGCGAGCCAGAGCTACACCAGAATAGACTCATACAGAGACCAGGGAGGCAGAGAACCTGGGGTGGGAGGTGAGGTACAGCATGCTTAAAGTTGAACCTTGCTTCTTTCCATGTCAGCAACTGCTGAGTTTGTTTCTTTTTATGTGAGACAGGCTCTCACCACGTAACCCAAGCTGGCCCAGAACTCAAACTGCTCCTGCTGGGATTACAGGTATGAACCATCACACCTTGCCTAAAACACATATATGTGTATGTCTATACACATGATTTATTTATATATATATGTGTGTGTGTGTGTGTGTGTGTGTGTACATATGTATATTAAAACACATATATGTGTATGTCTATACACATGATTTATTTATATATATATGTGTGTGTGTGTGTATGTGTGTACATATGTATATATGTGTGTATGTATATATGTATATATGTAATCTGTATATATGTGTGTATGTATATATATGTATATGTGTGATATGTTCGTGCGCATGTATTCTGGGCTTCACCTTTAAGAGTTAGGACTGAATAGCATATGCAGAGTACATGGTCCATTGCTCTGCACAATGTTAATAACCCTGCCGTGGTCTGCCACCTGTCTTATCAAAACATTTCAGGCCAGTGTTTCTATGTGCCAGTCACTTAGGAGTCGGGCGCAGTGGGCTGCACTGCACTATGACAGCAGTATGGGTTGCATGTCCAAGCTAAGATTAGCATCAGTGCAGTGGCCTCCCAGGACGAGGGGTCACCTGGATGCCTAAGAGGTTCCTACATACAAGTCAGAAACAGAGAAGGCCAAAAATCCCCATGGTGCTCATAGGTCAAGTATTAATATTTATGAGATGTTTGTGTAAATATCCCAGAATCCTATTATGAAAAATAAATTTGAAAGATTTTTTAGAAAATACAGATCACTGGGGCTGAGGAGATGACTCGGCGGATAAAGCTCTCACTGTGTGCTTATGAAGACTAGAGGCCGGAGCTTAACACCCACTTAAATGCTGACCGGTGTGGAGGCCTGCCTGTGCTTTAGCATTTGGGTGGCAGAGATGGGATTCCTGGAGGAAGCTAGCTAGTTAGAACAGTACAGCTGAACTCTGGACTCAACTGAAAGACACTGCCTCACTGAATAGGATGAAGAGTGACCAAGGACACCCAACATCAGCCTTTGGCTTACACACACACAGATATGTACACACACACCACACACATGTACACAGGCAAAAAAAAAAATGAGAGAGAAAATATACAACTCCCACGTTTACTGGATCTGAAGTGAGCGGTAGAGACCCAGGTGTGACTGGCGCATCTATTTTTGGTGCAGCCCTCCCTAGTCAACATGCCTTTCCACAGAGAGAAAGGACATCTATACCTTCTGGGAACAGCTTTAAAGGACAGTTATGTTTCCTGCAGTTGAACCACTGGTGTTAGTAACAGAATGGCTGTAAATTGGTCTTATTTGCTCCAGATGCAACTTCACTACTTATCATTAATCCTGTTTACTTCAGAAGACCGTGCAGCAGTTTTAAGGTTTTATACAGTCAGGTGTGCTTAGCTCTCGCTTCTAGACGCCCCTCATTAATTTGTTTGTGTGATTTTGAGGCAGGAGCTCATACATCCCACGATGACCTTTTAACTCACTGAGTAGCAGAGGATAGTCTCAACTATCTTCTTGGATAGAATTGGGATCCTCCTGCCTTTACCTCCCAAGCATCGAGATTCCAGCCTGTGGTACCACACCCAGTTTTCTTTCCTTACCCACTTTACCTGTGTGTGTGTGAGTGCACATGGTGAGGTGTTTTCTTCTCTCTATTTTGTGTTTACTGTTGCTGTTTAGACAGGGTCTCTCACTGAACCTGGGTCTGCAGAGCGAGCCCCAGTCCTCCTGCCTCTGCTCCCCCAGTGCTGGGATTTACAAAAGTCAGTGCCACTGTGCCAGCCTTTTTTTTTTTTTTTTTTTACTTTGAGTTCTGTGGAATAAAGTCAGGTCTTCATACCTGCACCACGAATACCAACTGCACCATCTCCTCAGCTCATCACTTTTAATGAACAACCTGGAATTATTTTAGTTCATTTAATTTCCTATATTAACTATGATGGTTTGCATATGTTTGGCCCAGGGAGTGGCACTATTAGAAGGCATGGCCCTGTTGAAGTAGGTGTGACTTGGTTGGAGTTGGTGTGTCACTAAGGGTGTGGGTTCATCCTAGCTGTTTGGAAGCCAGTATTCTGCCAGCAGCCTTCAGATGAAGATGTAGAACTCTCAGCTTCTCCTGCATCATGCCTGTCTGGATGTTGCCATATTCCTGCCTTGATGATAATGGACTGAATCTCTGAACGTGTAAGCCAGCCCCAGTTAAATGTTGTCCTTATAAGAGTTGCCTTGGTCATGGTATCTGCTCACAGCAGTAAAACCCTGACTCAGACATTAACCTTATCTATCTGGAGTCTAGTTGATAAACAGCCTTCAAAGCGGGGCTTTAGCTTAATTTTCTTAGTACTTAAGCAGCTGTCCAGCTGTTAATTTTTGTATTGATCTCATAAGTTCCTGGCAACAGCCCTGTGTTCTTCTTCTGTGGAAGGGATTAGCCGTGTTCTTCATACATGCTAAGCAAGTGCTGTACCACTGACCTGCACTGCTAGGTTTTAAAATATTACTAACATTTTAAGAATGAATAGTTTAGTATTGTCATCACCTACCCTTAGGTTCTAAAATCAGTAAGTTTCACTGATGGATATAGCTGGTCCAACCACACGGGTTTCCAATGACTGAACACAAATATGTAGTAGCAATATTTTCCAGCTATGTAACGCGTCTGTTTTCAGTTTCAGATCTGACTACACAGTTGGAAGATTGAGAAGGCATTACATAGTGCGGGCAGTGTTATTTCCATCCTGATAGTAAGCACAGGGAGATGGCGTTCCACTGTTTACCAAGTCCCTCAGGCAGGGGCCTGCAGGGCAGCAGTTCCACTAGGTTAACAGGTTCTTGGAAACGGCTGAAGTGACTCTCAGTGAACATGGCTTCTCCACTCCAAACAGGAAATACCCCAGTACCCAGGACCGCTAACCATAAATTCTTCCTTCTATCTACTGTGTGTCTTGTGTGCTTGTCACTCCTACTCCCTACTTCCCTCTGTGGGTGGTGCTGGCCATTTCCTAATATATCAGACCTCTCCAGGCCCTTGTTTTGGTTTTGAGATAGGGTTTTTCTATGTAGCCTAGGCTGTCCTGAAACTTGCTTTGTAGCCCAGGCTGTCCTCAAACTCAGAGATCCACCTGCCTCTGCCTTCAGAGTACTGGGATTAAAAGTGTGCATCATCACTCCCTGGCTCCACTCTTCGATTTTTGAAGGCTGAGTTTCACTATGTATTTTCTTTGCAGAAATTCTCCTGCCTCTGTCTCTAAAGTGCTGGGACTAAGGCCTGGGCACCATGACCTAGTCTTCTTTTACAGTATTTTTCTTTAACTATTTCATTTCAAAAAGGGGCCTCAGTGTGTCCTAATAGCTTAACAAAGATGGTGGTTACTGTCTCATCCCCACAAACAAAACTAAATACGAGAACAGTTTGTTTTGTAGAGGGATTTAAATCCAGCAACATGGCTACTCCAGATGAAATACAGACACACCCTTAGCACACACCTTTAATCGTAAACAATGAATGTAAATTAGTTTGTAGAAGGAAACACCCATGTTTGAAAGTAAGAGTCAGACAAAATGACAAATCAGAGAAAGATGTGACAGAATAGGATACACCCAACTCTCACAAGAAGAGACAGAAAAGAGAGACTACTTAAGAGACAGCAATGTAGAATTGGGGGTGGTGATGCAGTTTTACTGGGACAGTTGTGCAGAGAGAAAACAAGCTAGACACAGGTTAGGACAAAACCAGCCAGAGAATGAGGAGCCAGAAGATTAGGACATATTGCCAAAGTTAGTATAAGACCAAGCAGAGCAATTCAGTCAGAAGATGAGAGAAGGCAGTTTGAATCAGTCAGTATGGAGGGGAGTTTGAGACAGAATTGCTAAGTTGAACCACAGATCAGAAAGAACTAAAAAGGATGAGTTTATTCAGTAGTAAGTCACAGAGGCTGAAAACATTCTAGGCCTAGGTAAGATTGTATGGAGGCTAGAAGCTTCCAGGATTAGGCCTAAGTTAGCAGACTGAGGTAGCAAGCGTCCCAGACAATTACATCAGGTGAATAAAAGTTACTTTAACAATGTCTCTATAAATTCACTATTGTAGGGATGGGACAAAGTGCTTGCTTTGCACACATATGGACATGAGGATTTGAGGACATTGAGTTTGAACCCCCAGTCTCCTGTATGACAAGCTGGGCATGGCTGAGTGTGCTTATAGCTCCAGCATGATGGGCAGAGACAAGCAGATGATCCTGAGAAGTTGCTGGTGAACAAGCTCATGAATGAAGGCAAGCTTCCAGTTTAGTGAGACCTGCCTAAAGTAGTTAGGTAGACGGGAATAGAGCAGGGCACCTGATCTCATTCTGGTCTTGCATGCATGCACATATATATGCAAGTACATAGCATGTGCATATGTACCAGCTATCACTCATGTGCAAAATCTAAAACAATATTGGTAATAAACAAATTCACCTTTAGTAAAGAAAAATAAAAATGATCAAACATAAGCATCTGCCTAGCACTCATAAGGGCCTGGGTTCAATTCTCAGTAGCACACAGACAGACACAGACCCGGGTGGCAGGTGGGGTGGGAAGCTGAGTGAGAGAAAAGAAACTACACATTTCAATAGATAAAGAGAAAGCAGCTGATAAAATTTAACATTTTTTTCCTGGTTTTTAAACCACTTTAAACCTGGTTTTTAGAGCACTTGCTGCTGTTCCAGAGGACTAGGGTTCAGTATCCAGCATCCACATCAGGCAGTTTACAGTCTAACTCTAGCTCCAGGGGATCTGATGCCCTCTTGTGGCCTTCACGGGCACCTGTACACATCTGTTCGGATTTCAGATGCACTCAAATGTTAGGTCCCAGGCCAGCCAGGGCTAATGAGACACTTCAAAACACACACACACACACACACACACACACACACACACACACACACACACACGTAACTCTGATAATCTCCAACATTTTCTGTGCTTTGATTATACAATTCACTTAGTCTCCACAGCATTCTCTGATGAAGCAGCTTTAGCCCTGTTAGGAAGGCTGGGAGTGTGAGGCTCGCCCAAGTTATACAGCTTGATCAGTTTCAAAGCTGGTACACAGGAGAGCTGACACCTCCCTGCTTTGGCTGTCTCCAAGTACCAGACTCCACAGAGAGCAGCACCCTTTCTTACTGCACCCTGTGTGGTTACCCTCAATACAGGATAACTTCTCCTCTAAACACAGTGAACACCTCTGAGGCTGCCTGCTCACTAATGACCACCCCTGTTCCTACTCATGGTGCAAATAAAGTTTATATCTTATCCAAAAATAAGCACTCAGATTTAAAAATCAAGTCCTATTATTTGGGGATTTGGTGTTCTAAGGGCACACACCGGTTATAAGAATCCAGGCAAGCAATTTGTTCTAATGGTGTCAGATTCAGCACTTTAGACAGTAAAATTTTGAGAGGTGGAAGCAGCCAGACCAGGAGGATCAGGAGTTCAAGGTTATTCTGAGCTACATAGGAAGTCAGAGGCCATCCTGGGCTACATAAAACCCTGTCCCACAAACAAACAAACATTCGCTTACACTGACAGCATTGATGTCTGAGATGTGTCCTGTGAAAGACTGTCTACACATTCCGTCTCGGATATCCCACAGCTTTGAAGATGCATCACAAGCACCAGACACAAAGGTCTTCAAGTCAGGACTCAGTGAGAGGCTCATCACGTCACCCGAGTGTCCCGTGAAGGTTGTAGTCTGCTGTCCGGTCTCGATGTCCCACAAAGCACTGTGATGAACACAAGTACAGACATAAATGTCCACCTCTCCCCATGTCTGTACCCATGAACTCAGGCTTCCTTTGAATAAACTCACCAAGTCGTGTCTCCTGAACTTGTAATGATCTGTCCATCATCTAAGAATCGGCAGCAGGACAAGTAGCCTGCGGCAGAGAGCAGCAAATGTCAGGTCATCTCTGATCCAGTGACAGAGAAGTGGGACAAAATCCATGAACTTAGGCCACAGAGCCTCACCAGTGGGATATACAGCTCTGCTTTAATGAGCCCAATGCCTTGCTGCCCGCCACTAAATTTTCTTCCACTCTTCCAAGGTAGTCACTGTATCAGACACTGGGCACTCAAAGTGACCATACCTAAGTTTGTCAGCCTAATAGTGGCCTGGTGTGTTTAACTGTGACACAACCCTATCCTCAAAATTCATGCTTAAAAACATACAGTTAAATTTTTAAAAATTATAACAAAATGAAGTTTTATTTTCAGTATGCTTATGTAGCGTGTAGGCTGCAGGTTGGATGCACCTGAGGGAGGGCGCCTCTTAGCCAGTACCTCTAACCTGCGGCAGCACTGGAGAAGACCCTAAAAATATTGTGAAGGCTTTCTGGAAAATGCTGCATTGGCATGATTCAAATCCATCAGCATCCCAGAGCCTGACATCGGTGGGGAAACACCACTCTCGGCCTCTGCAACCACAGACAGGATGAATATGAGTGACAGAAACTTCCTGAATATAACACGACCTGGGACAGCGCTTCTGGTGACATGAGTGAACCCCAGCACAGGCTGTGTGATCCTGAACCTCACTCCAGAGCAGCAGAAAGCGCTGGAGGCCACACTTGCTTTCTTTGCATTTTTTTTTGTGAACGTCTGGGTCTTTTGGGTAGCAAATTTATCATGTTTACACAACAGTATAGCTGTAACTGAAAGAAGGCAATCGCAGGGGTGGGAGGACCCCCCCCACAGGAGAAAGCATGATCAGTGAGCTCAAGGCCCCAAGCGACAGCAAGGAACGACCATCACCACGTGACTCTGAGAGTCATCACTGTGGTTTCTGCTTCCCTCTTCCTCTAGCCGCCCTGACACATGCAGCCTTGGTCAGTAAGGGCGAGGGCTGAGGAGGACACAAGTGGCTCACCTGTGTGCCCTGGCAGTTCTCGGCTCACCCGCACATTCCCCTCGCGGGTCTTCAGGTTGTATATGGAGCAGATGTTGTCCAAGCCTCCACAGGCCACGTAGTTCCCAGACGGGGCATAGGCACAGGTCATCACCCAGGAGGACCGCAGCGGGATGGCGTGCATCTACCACACAAAGAGCGCACAGAGACACGGAGACTGTTACGGCAAAGGCTTCAAGGGCGGTCAATACATAATGCATTCCTAAGCTTGCTTCTCATGAGGCAAGCAAGTTCTGCTAGAAATCACACATATCTAGGAATAAACACAGTGGGGAAAGGAAGCCATGAGGCCTGGAAACACCACAGGCACAGGGGATGTCCCTTTCTATGCTGGCAGGTCACATGGAATTGAAGTGCTCATTTTAGGAACAATTTTAAATTTTGTGTGTGTGTGTGTGTGTGTGTATGCGCACACGAGTGTGGTAATGTGCACTTGAGTGCAGGTGCCCTCCGAGCCACAGGAATTGGATCTCTTGGGGCTGGAGTTGTGACCCCTTGCTGCAGTTCTGGGAACGAAACGGATCCTCTGTAAGAGCACCAAGAGCTTTCTTCCATTTGAAACTGTCTCTCAAGCAGCACCTCACTCTCAGTTGTTTCAAATAAAAGTAAAGCTATATGGATTTTGTTTTGTTTTTTGAGACTTGATCTTAATATGTACCCCCATTGGCCTGGAATTCATTTATGTAGACCATGCTGAACTCAAAGAGATGAGACTGACTCTGCCTCCTGAATTAGATGTAAAAAACGAATTCATATTTTAGCACATTGATGTTAAAAAAAAAAAAAAAAAAAAAACACGGAGTTTCCTACTCCCAAACACTGAACCATAAAAAGGAATGGACGGGGAAGTATGAGAGACAATCGGAAGGGGGCCTGCACACGTGACCTTGCAGTAACAGCACATATTCCAGGATCTCACAGAGGGAACACAACGGTGCAGGCAAACTAGAAGCAGGTGGAGTAGAACGACAGGTGTTTATCAAGGATGCCCCATCCAGGGTCCAAGCACGTACCCTGTGATATGACCATGCTTCCTCTTCATCTAAGGTGATATCGTAAAAGTATATTTGATGTTTTGTTTGTTTGTTTTAGGAAAATGGATTTGAACGAGGCTAACTTAATACCAATTAGGACACAAAAACTGTTAGATCCCAAACTGAGTTATTTTAAAGTCTCCCTCGGCTGAGTGTGGAGCTCATGCAGGCAGGGTCCTCGGTCTTGTTCATTTCACCAGATGCTGGTTTCGACGGCTCAGCATCCACTGCTCATGTATGCATCTGACTTGTAAAATATGTCCCCCAAATCTTCTTTTCAATGTTACTCAACAACTTGAATCAAGGATTCAAGGATTCTTTACTCTGGGTACAGTAAGAAAATCAAGATTTTCACTACGAGATCTCAACAAATTCAATGTGTCTATTTTTTTAAAGTCATCCAGAAAAACAAAATCGACTCTGGAGTAAGTAAGACCTTATAGTAGCCATCTACCATAATAAGTAAGACACAGAAACATCACTGGTGTTTCAGTCCAGGAATTGGGAATTTTAAAAGTTCCTGTCTTTATGAAAGTGGCAGGTCTTCAAAAGCCAGGTGTGGTGTTGTGTGTCTGTAAACTCAGCAGTGTGGCGGAAGAGACAGGAGAATCAAGAGCTGAGGGCTAGCCTCAGCTACATCATGAGTTCAAGACTAGCATGAGCTAAATAAGAGCCTGAGGAAGGGGGGGGGGGTGTTAGGTGTGTGTGTGTGGAGGGAGGGAGGGGGAAAAGAGAGACAAACACATACTGAAATTGTTCTTGCAGCAGAAGAATTCAACATTAAAAGCAAACATGTTATAAGATCTGGTCTGGATGGAAAATAAATCTCAGAAAAGGGGCCCCTCGAGTAAGAAAGAACTGCCAGGCAGTAAAGCAAGCACAAGATTATTTAAGAGAAAGATGAGAAGACTCTACCTTATTTGTCGTATAGCTATCCCAGATGATTAACTTTCCGTCCTGCGAAGCACTGACTAGTAACCTAGAGGAGAAACACAAGAACAATTTGATACTGAGGGGAAAAAGGAGTTAATTAGTTATGCATTTTATCTCTGAAGGACACTTCGGGAGAAAAAAAAAAAACACGTTTTCTAGGAAGATTTGTTTAGTAAACTGTTCTCCCAACTTGTGAAAACATTATGGTCTACGCCTTTACACTTTAAACAGAGGATGCAGAGGCTGGGTTCACTACTTTATCAGTTCTGGACTGCGTGCTCACTGGATTTTTGTTCTGTTCTGAAATTTGCTTTTTCATTGCATATAAAATGTAAAAGATACAAAAAAAGTACAATTATGAAAACCTGCAGGTGAAGGGTTTGAGCTAACCATGTTTACAGAGGGGGAGGTCCATAGGTGGGCAGCGGGGGATAAAGGAGGAAACTTGGAAACCACCTGCAGCCATGTGTGCAGGCTGAAGCCGAGACCCACCAATTACTCAGCAGAATGCATGGGAATAAGAGGCAGATTCCTGGGTGACATTCTGTTCTTGGGAAAAATTTTAAGAAAATAATCATTAACATTACTTCAGTAATTACATTTGGGGTTAAAAGTCTGTGGTATCAATAAGGCCTTTTTTAAAAAAAAATTAAGTCGTATATATTTATGTATGTGGAGATAAGAAGCCAACTTGGAGGACACAAGTCTCTCCTTCTACCATGTGGGTTCTGGGGAGAAAATTCAGGCCATCAGGTGGCAAGAACCTTTCCCAAAGTCACCTTGATGGCCCAGGACAAAATATTTTTATCTTAAATTAAAAAAAAAATCCTTCTTTAGCTTTCCGTTAGTTATCAATAATATAATTGTATCTATCCCCTTCTAAGAGGCACATATACTATGCTAATATATGCAACACCCCCCCCCATTCTTAGACCAAGATTATATTAATCTCAGAAACAGCAATAAAATGACTAACACACACACAAGCATAGATAATAGCGTGCATGTGTCAGGCTGTGGAACTAAATGATGCATTGAACTGCCTGCTGTGCCTGGTGATGTGCATCTTTAATCCCAGCACTTGGAAGGCAGAGGCGGGCAGATCTCTAAGAGGTCCAGAGCAGCCTGGTCTACAAAGCAAGTCCCAGGACAGCCAGGGCTACACAGAGAAACCCTGTCTCAAAAAAAAAAATGTATCCAATCAAAACACTCCTTTTGTGTAACTCAATCCTTTGTGGAGTTAGTTGATAAATTAGAATAGCATCCACAATCTGGACACAGACATACGTAAGTATTTGCTTATTAACGGGTATTTTAATATTAATAAACAGTAACACTGTATTTTGGCCAGGAATGGTGAGGATATCTTGTCGGGTCTAAAGGAAACTCCATTTTCCCAAACTCTAAAAGGCAGAAGGGACAGATGCTCATCTGTGGTGCCTATCAGGGAACCAAAGCATGGGCTGGCCTCCAGGCTCCCTCAGGACCACAAGTACCTGTTACCTGGTACACATTTCAGAATCCGTGCTAGCCCCTCCTACCTCCTTCCCTACCGCAAACTCCCTGCTCCCAGATACTCATTCTGCTTATAACCCTACGCTCCCTGCTCTCTGTCTCTCTCCTCCCCCTCCCCCTCCCCTCTCCCCTGCCCCTCCCCCCATCTCTCTGCTCTGCTCCCGTTCTCATGGCGGACCCAGTCTGCTAGCCACATCCAGTCTGCTTTCCTCTCTCCCTCCTTTGGATTCTTCCAGGCGCATTTCCTGTTAACCATACCATGGAGCAGGGATCCCATAGCTGTAATTCTCTCACTCAGGAGTTGGAGGCAGGAGGATTTTGATATTGAGGCTAGCTGGAGCTACTTAACAATAATCTGTCTCAAAAGAAACAACTCAATGTAGAACAAAATAGTTTTGATGTATTAAAAAGCACATTATAACACTCCTCTGTAAAGATGGTGGAGAAGACAAAAGAATTACTGTTATAAAGATTTACTAGGGTTGGAGAGATGGCTCAGTGGTTAAGTGGATTGACTGCTCTTCTGGAGGTCATGAGTTCAAATCCCAGCAACGACATGGTGGCTCAAAACCATCAGCAATGAGATCTGATGCCCTCATATGGGTGTCTGAAGACAGCTATAGTGTACTTACATATAATACATAAATTAAAAAACCTTTGGGCCGGAGTAAGTGGGCCCAGAGCAAGCGAAGAGGGAGAAAGGGAAAAAAAAAAAAAAGATTTACTAATCTGCTTAGAGTACATCAATTCACACAAAGCAGAATTTAGTCAAAGTAATGCTCCTCTAAAAATATCCCAGGGGTAGCTGACCGGTCTGGTTAGACATAAGTGAAATTTAAGATGCTGCAATGTAAAGGTTATTCTCCAGGATTGACCAGCCACAAGGCTCTATTCCCTCAAGAAAGGAGACAACCTTGATTTATAATCATCCATTAAGCCAGCCCCACATCAAAGAACATTCCTCTGACAGGCAGCAAGGAGCAGCACAGGGTCACAGCCAACGTAAAGTCCTGGCATGCCACAAAGCCCCCCTGTTCTCTTGAGAAAACCATAGTTTCTGCCAGGTGGGCACTATAACCTGGGGCCAGACCTGAAGAGATTTAAGGACGAAGCATACGTGGAACGAACAAGCCTAAGGTGTGTCTAAGTTAGTGAAATCTTCTATCCAAGGCCAGCCCCTCTCTGAGCATTCAACAGAAAGACATGTGCTATCTTATCCTTTTATTAATTTCTGAATGTGCTGAGTGATTTCTCACTGGCAAGGCATTAATTCTAGAACAAAGACAGAAAACTTCAAAATAGTTTCCACAGGTCACTAGACAAAGATCTTTCGGAGACACAAGCTGATTTACATATTAGAAACTTTAAAAGTATTTATTAGCAGTATTATTATTGTAATGTCTATTTGTAATGTCTCCACACATGTGGAGATCGGAGGACTTACAACTTGCCAGGCAAACACCTTTATCCAAGAAGCCATCTTGCATGCCCTAAGTTTGTGTAAACGTCAAGGCTGAGGGAACCCAGAAATAAATGACTAGGATCTGCTTAGCAAGTAGGGGCCTCTGGGTTTGATCAGACACCTGAACAAACAGCTCTAAACTTTTGAAGTGTCAATGGGTACTCTTAGTGCAATGAACAGCTCATGGCTGATGCATTTTCTACAAAACTGCACAAATAAGACTTTTATGAACAAAGGAAATGCAAATAATAGCTCTTTTTTGTTTGTTTGTTTGTTTGTTTTTCGAGACAGGGTTTCTCTGTGTAGCCCTGGCTGTCCTGGAACTCACTCTGCAGACCAGGCTGGCCTTGAACTCAGAAATCTACCTGCCTCTGCCTCCCAAGCACTGGGATTAAAGGTGTGCGCCACCACTGCCCGGCTCCCAAATAATAGTTCTTAACGGAAAAAAACAAAACAAAACCTTTGTATGAGTTCAGCAATGGCAGCCACTGACCTGGAATCGTACCCCCAGTGCATGGCGTAGATCTTAGCGAGGTGGCCGCGCAGCGTGCGCCGGGTTCGCATCTGTATTCGGCCCACCGAGTCCATATTAGATGTGATCTTTGGAAAGTGACAATGACATTATTCTTTGCCTTAGACATGTTAATAAGACGCAGAAATGAAGTCATAGCACCTGAAGGTGACCTAGTACAGAGAGTGTAACACAACTGCGGTAGTTTGTTCCGTTCCTGAAAACTGTGATTAACTCAGGTCATCCTTGAGCTGCTGTGGATGACAACACTTTGTCAGATGAGGAGCTAAAGGCAAGACACAGACTTCCAACTAACAAAGCTCCGGCTGCAGGAAGAGAGGACAGGCAGAAAGGAAGGTGACCCGGCAGGTGCTGAACTGCACCAAGAGAGCTGTCTGTCATGTCTGCCAACTTGCAAGCCTGCAAGTGCTTTAAATGCTTTACAAGCGTGTGTGTGATAGATAGATAGATAGATAGATAGATAGATAGATAGATAGATAGATAGACAGACAGACACAGACAGACAGACAGACAGACAGACACACACACACACACACGTTGAGGTCAGTGTGGAGTGGAGCTGATTCTCTCCTTCCACCTTACTCGAATTCTGGGGATTAGACTGAGGTTGTCAGGCTTGAGTGCCAATACCTGGCCTGAAGCCATCTTGCCAGCTCCCTATCAAATAGTTTATACAGAACTAGAAGAGAGGTGGCTTGGATCTCTCAACACGAAGCGATGACAAACACTGGAAACTCTCATGACCCCGATTTGACACCCTGTTCACAGAGCCAGCTGTCAGTGAGCCCACAAACACGGGCACATAAGATGTTGCGATAGAAAAAAAAAATATGACAGCCACAAAGGGAACCCAGAAATAAATGACTACAGAAGAAAACATTTGTGATTTCCTATAAGAAAGCCATGGAACTGGAGAGATGGCTCACTGGTTAAAAGTGCTGGCTGCTCTCCCAGAGGACACAGGTTCAATTTCCAGCACCCACATGGCAGGTAGCTCATAGCCATCCAGTTCCAGGGGATCTGACTCTTTCCTCTGGCCTCAGAGGGCACCCGACATGGACATGGTGCATAGATGTGTCTGTAGGCAAAATACCCACACATACAAAATTTAACAAAAATCTTAAAATTGTTTAAAAATGGGAACAAGAAAGGCAGTTTCAGCTTGTGGGGAAGGAAGTCTGGCCTTGAGGCAGCCAGGGATGGTCTGCCATGACTCAGTGGTCTGGCCAGGATGGGGGAGCACTGAATCTGCCTGGAGCCTGCCTATGTCCCTGCTACCAGTTAGAATGGAAAGGTGAGCTCAGGGCAATGAGTCATGAAAACCAAGGCACAGGAATCTCATCAAGGGACACCAGACCCGTGGCTTCTGACACTGCTCAGTGTGGGGGTGGTGCAGGTTACCCTGATTAAAGGTCAGAAAGTTTGACCCTGAGTTCAATGGGGCCAGTGAGCGGGTGTCTTTTGGAGTCATAAATAAAATTCTGATTTTCTAAAACATAAAAAAGAAAGCCAGTTTTATACATGTCTAGTGCAAAACACATATCGTCAATAAAGTAAACAGTATTTACCCAACAAAACCTTCTTAAAATTTCCCATTAAAAAAAAAAAAAAGCTTAATCAGTGTATACCAAAAAGATTCAGAAAGTGCTTAAAGAAAAGCATCTACAAGATGCTTCTGCATGTCTCCACAGTGCTTACTGCCCAGCAGGCTTCTATTTCAGCAGTGTGTTTGTGGACAGCACCTCAGGAACAACACTCTGCATGTCACTGATACTGTCATTCTTCAGGTGAACTGCTGACATGAACTGGGGGACACGTTACCTGAACCAGCGTGGCATCGTTGCAGGCCTTCCGAGCATCCTAGAGCAAAGAAGGGTGGTAACATGTTAGGATGAGGACCCTCAGGGCAGGACAGGCTTCCACGTACTGAAAATTAACCCTGACTGTACCACGTCATCTTTAAGTAAACTTTACCTAACACAAAGGGAGTCATTTTAAGGTACACAATTTATTGATTTTCCTGTACATTCAGAATGATATGTCTAGGACATGTCTTCCATGTCTGTCTGTCCCTGAAGAAACTCCATCTATCTGATTCCCTTTCTCTGCATGCCTCAGCTTCTCCTTCCCTCCTCTCCATCCCTTTCACGTGGTCTTGCCAATCAGACTCCTTGTGTAAATGAATTCGTATAATACACAGCTTCCTCCACTTAGCATGTTCTCAGTGTTCAGCCACGTTACTGTAGGAAGCATTGTCTCCATTTTAGGGTTGATGGTTCTACTGGATGACTTTTCAGATTTTTATGTTAGCTGAGATGTTTGGACACAGGTGGCTTCCACTTTTCAGTTATCACAAAGCAGGATGCTGTGTTTCCATACTTTCTAATTCCTTGGGAATTCTATCTGCTGCTGTTCAGAGCAGATGCACTCTGCATATTTTTATATTCCAACTAGGAATGGCCAGGGCTCCAGTGTCTTAGCATCTTGGTGCCACTGCCAACTCTTAGGATGTTCTGTGTGTTTCGTTATAGCCATCTTACCTGTGGAGTATCTCACTGTGGTTTGGATTTATACTGAGAATCTTTCTGCGCACTTCCAGTGTGTGTGTGTGTGTGTGTGTGTGTGTGTAAATCTATGCATGTACATAGTTAGTGTACATCTGTGTTTGTGTCTGAGTGTGCTGAGTGTGTATCTGTGTGTGTGTGTAAATCTATGCATGTACATAGTGTACATCTGTGTTTGTGTCTGAGTGTGCTGAGTGTGTATCTGTGTGTGTGTGTATGTGTAGTGTGTGTTTCTATGTCTTTGAAATGATCTCTAGTCAAAGCTTTTGCCAACTTTTAGATCAGGTTGTCTTTTTGTTGTCCAGATACAGTAGTTCTTTACATAGTCTGGATACCTGACCATTACAAGATGTACAGATTTCAAATATTTTCTCTGATTACATCATAGCTGTCTTTTTTTCTTGATAGAGTTTTTAACATATATTTTATTTTTATTTGTGTGTGTGTGTGTGTGTGTGTGTGTGCGCGTGAATTGCCTGCAGAGGCCAGGAAAGCGTGTTAAATCTCAGGAGCTGAAGTTAGAGGTGAGTTGTGAGCCTCCTGATGTGAGTGCTGGGAACTGAACTTGGATCCTCTGCAAAAGCTTTACATATTTTTATTTGATGAGATACAACTCTGTTTTTTTTTTTCTTTTGTTGTTGTACTTCTGATGTCATATTTAACTGTGGGGAGTGGGTAAAGTCCTGAATGAATGTTTATTATTGACATGAACATGACCATGTCAAAGATACCATGCCTCAGAGCCATGAGAAATGGCAAGGCCTTCCCTGGCTCAGGTTTACAGGACTAGTACAACCTTTCTCCTGGTCTGAATGTGGGTGTTGACAAATGGTTGACCTTTGCCTAAAACCAGTGTGTGGGGAAACTATCAACCACACTTTCCTCCTCCTGGATGTCTGCAGCTGGAGATGACTCCCCTACAGAGGCCTCCTACTGAGCTAAGCCACCCACCTTGGTGCTGGATACTTAAGTAGCTCAGTTTCCAGGCTGCTGCTGGCGTGCCTGCACACAGCCCACCCGATTCCAGCCTTTTCTCTGAGTATGCCTGTCATTTTTACATTTTTGCCACCCAGTTACGTCAATCCCCAGGCAGTGTGGGTCATGACAACTGTTTACTAATCTGAGGTCGTGGAGATGTACCAGGTTTACTTCCAAGAACTTTACATCTTAAATTTGTTTCAAATTTTACTTGTTTTATGTATTTAAGTATTCTGTCTAAATGTGACTGTATACTATGTGCATGCCTGGTGCCCTCAGAGGAAAAGAAGTCACTGATACCCTGGAGTTGAAGATGGTTGATGGTTGTGAGCTATCATCTGTATGAGTGCCAGGAACTGAGCCCCGGTCTTCTGGAAGAGCAACCAGTGCTCCTAACTTCTGAACCATGTCTCCAGCCTCAGAGAGCTAAAACTGCAACTGTGTTTAAGCATCTGTGACTGTTACCATTAAAAACACTTTAGGTGTACAGGTCCAGACATCATCATCATTATTATCATTATTATTATTAGTGCTGGGATGGAGCTCGGAGCCTTGTACATGGTGAATACTGGCTCCGCTACTAAGCCACACCCCAGGGTACAGGAACATAACCTTCTCTGTTAAAGGCAGCACGATTTCAGTCCCTGGGGAAACGCTTCTGTTGGCTGTTCTTCATCCCTCCCTGTTTTTTTCCATCTCCTTCCTTCCCACAGCATCTCTCTACAGACTATTCTCTGCTTTCACAATGTCCCGAGCAGTGGTCCTCAACCTCCCTACTGATGTGGCCCTTTAATACAGTCCCTCATGTTGAAGGGACCACCAGCCATAAAATTATTCTCATTGCTACTTCACAACTGCAACTTTGCTACTGTTATGAATCGTAAATATCTGTGTTTTCTGGTGGTCTCAGGCAACCCCTCTGAAAGGGTCGTTCAACCCCCAAAGGGACTGCGACCCACAGCTTGAGAACTGCTGGTCTTGAAATAGCCAATTATCAATACTGGCAAAGTCCCCCAACCATATTCCAGGTTATCAGTGAGTTTCCTTGTGTGATGGTTTGAATAGGTTTGGCCCTCCTCATGTGTTTGAAGGCTTGGCCGACAGGGAGTGACCTTGTTGGAGGAAATGCATCCCTGTGGGTGCAGGCTTGAGCTCCAGCTGTGTGGAAGAGAGCAGCATGCTGGCTGTCTGTGGAGGTCAGTCTCCTGGCCTCTTTTGGATCAAGATGTAGAAATCCTGGCTGCTTCTCCAGCACCACGTCTGCCTGGAAGCTGCCATGTTTCCTGCCATGACAATGGACTGAACCTCTAAAACCGTAAGCCAGCCCCAATTAAATGTTTGCTTTTATTATAAACATTTTCTTGGTCATGGTGGGTGTCTCCTCAGAGCAGTGAAACTCTGAACTGATACTTGTAAATAGTTTTCACTTTTACTTTTCTCTGTGAAGAGGCAGGTAGCTGCTGGGTTATTCACAGCCCCGAGTTCTTCCTCCACCTGCTGCTGAGGTTTTTATTCTTGTACTTTCATTTCTGGTTTTATTCCCCAGTTCCTGAAAGCCAGTTCCACCCCACTGCTGCCTCTTAAGACTCTTACCTTCTTGTGACTCATTTACAGGCCCCTCCCATAGCCACTTGCCCACAAGCACTCAGCAGCCCTTCCCTATCTAGAATGATCCAGAAATCTAAGTATCGTATTTTTCTTTGTTTTTGAGGTAGACCAGGCAAGTCTACAAGCCAGTAACTGGATCAGGCTGGCCTTGAACTCAAGATTCTCCTGCCTGAGCCTCAGCAGAACATTGCAACCACAGGCCTGTGTCACCACGGCCAGCATCCTGCGCATTCTAAGTGGTTCTCCGTTCATCTGTTCCTTCTTGGCTGTGCGTTTCAACTGACGGAAACATATCACATCTGTCTTTTATTGTCATTGTTGTACAAGCTAATACTGTTGTAACACCTGCCTCATGTATCCTAGCAAACATCTACAATTCTCTGTATATGAAGAGAATTTTTAAATGTTTTCCATTGGCGTACAACAGCAATGGGTTTCATCATAATTTCATCTGGGCAGATGTTTTGGTACTATACCCCCAGTGGCCTTTCTTGTTCTCACACACTGATCCTTCCTAGAGGAGGGGTCATTATTACACTTGTCTCTCAGCTACGTTAGACAGTCTACTTTCTATCAGTTTTTTTAGGTTTTACTTTGTGTGTGGGGGGGGCATGCTCGCCACCACATATATGTGTCCTGAAAACTGTCATTTTCAGGAGTCTGCTCTCTCCTTCTACTGTGTGGGTCCCAGGGATGGAACCCAGGTCACCAGGCTTGGCAGCAAGCACCTTTATCCTCTGAGTCATCTCGACGGCTGGCTACTTAGGTACACCACCCATTTGTGCCAGCAAATGTGGCTGCAAGCACCTGGCCAGCAAGAGGGTGGCTGATGGGAATGATTTGGGGAGCAATCGACAGAAGCGTGATAAAACCAACTTAACCATTCCCATACTGTTTCCTCGAGGCAGTGTCTTACCTCCCTCAGACTGGCTTTTCAGTGTGCTAGCTACCAGAGAATAACCTTGGACTCCAGATCCTCCTGTCTCACAGCTAGCTCAGGCTGACCACTTCTAGCCTCACGAATAGTTTATTATTCAGTGACTGATAAACTAATGAACGGTGTCCATACATTGCTGAAACCAAACTAAGCAGAGAAGTTGGCACATTTCCTACCTGGATCTGATTCCGAAGCTGCTCGGCCTCCTGCCTCAGCTGCTCCAGCTCACTCATCCTGCGTGGCAGTTTCGCTCAGGAGTCTCAAGCAAAGAGCTGAGGGAGGAGGGAAGGGTCAATCTTCATTTGTATTGTTTTGTTTTGTTTTGTTTTTCGAGACAGGGTTTTTCTGTGTAGCCCTGGCTGTCCTGACTCACTCTGTAGACCAGGCTGGCCTCGAACTCAGAAATCTGCCTGCCTCTGCCTCCCAAGTGCTGGGATTAAAGGCGTGCGCCACCACCGCCCGGCCTTCATTTGTATTTTAATCTACAGTAAAGCGCTGACACCTAACTTTTTAGTCTTCCCAAGTGTAAAGGAAACAACCAACGTTGCCAGAACCTAAAACTGCATAACGGATAAACATCTAGGTCATTTTATAGGGCGACTTTATGCAGGAGTCTAACATCAAAGTTGTCAATACCAACATGGAGTCAAATCTTCCACGGCAGAGGTGCCTGCACACACACATGCCCATGAAGGATTACTCAAGAATTTTTGTGGTATCCCACACACACCAGTGGCATGGAGCCAGCGCCCCTAAGAGCCCCAGCATCAGTTCCCAGAACAGCCAGGTAGGCAGTGGCCTTTGTCTCCAAACGGCTTAGGTAGACATCCCTCTTTTGTTTCCTTCATCATTTTCCATCTTGTATTTTCTTTTTCCCCTTTCCCTTTGAGACGAGGTTTCTCTGTGTAACCCTGGTAGACCTGTAACTCATGTAGACCAGGCTGGCCTTGAACTCAGAGATCCACCTGACCCTACCTCCCCGAGTGCTGGGGATAAAATTGTTCGCCAGCACCACACCCCCTTCCCACGTTCTCTTCCCAACATCCTCAGATGCACACACAGTGCCCTAGACTTACTACCACTTCCTATTCTAGGAAAACCCTGTGTTACAGAGTGTCAGGTTCTAGGGACAAATGGCTAACTGTACTGCCTATTAGCACAGCAAAGCACAAGCTGGCCAGCCTCGGGCTCATAGGTACCTACTGCTCCTCTCAGCTCTTCTCACACCCCGCCCCCTTCCCCCAAACTCCTCCAGCTCACCGGTTCCCTTCTCACAGCTTCTCATTCCTATACAACCCTACCATTTTGGCCATGAGCTGTCCTGATCCCTTTGGGCCCTCTCTCTCTTGGCCTTCTCCTCTTTGCTTTCTCTTCTCTTTTCCTCTTGCCCCCACCCCCACCTCCCCACCCCCACCCCCAGTGCAGTCTGCTGCCCATGTTTAATCTGCTACGTTCTTTCCCTGCCCTGGACTCTTCTAGATGCCTCTGGCTAGAGTCTCCCTCAAATCTATGATTAAAAAAAAAACAAACTTCCTCCTCAACCATACCTTGAAGCAGTCATGTTCTCAATTTATCCATCTGGTGCTGAAACCCACTATATACAGAGACCTAGTCTGTCGCTCATTTCAGGTCAGCAAGGGCCACAAGATGAGGGAGAGATCTTGAGATGGAGATTGAGATTTAAGACCAAACCATAGAGAACTGGTAACAGACAGGTCCAGGGAGAGGCCGGCTTGTGAGTTTTTTGTTTGTTTTGAAATATGGTCTCACTATGTAGATCTTGTCTTACTTACTCAGAGACCAACCTGACTTTGCCCCCCAAGTACTGAGATGAAGGCAGATACCGTACCCAGTCTGAGCTTGTTTGACTGGCTCCTCTGCTTCCACCTCCCAAGTGAGAGGATATCAAGGATGATGCTAGGGATGAGAACAGCCTGTGAGTTGAGATGGGCTCTTTTTTGAATGCTCGATCCCCAGCTGGTGGAACTGTTTGGGAAGGATTAGGAGGCGTGGCCTTGTTGGAGGAGGCGTGGCCTTGTTGGAGGAGGCGTGGCCTTGTTGAGGAGGTGTGTCACTGGGAGTGGGCTTTGAGGTCTCAAAAGCCCATGACAGGATCAGTCTGTGTTCTCTGCCTCAAAGATGAGGCTCAGCATATAAGCTCTGAGCAACTGCTCCAGCACTGCCTGCCTTCCACTGTGCTTCCCACCACGATGGTCACAGAATCACCTTCTGAACTGTAAGTCCCCAATGAAATGTTTTCTTTTATAAACTGCCTTGGTCATGGTGTCTTTTCACAAGACAAAAGTAAGTAAGACAAGAGATATGGACCACCCACACCTAGCTTGGATGGCTTTACAGGCAACTCAAACATGATATTCCAAAGCTGATCTCCACCACACCCTAACTCTCCTGTTATTTCAGTAAATGGTCATTCTATTGCTGTAACTGAGCAAAAAAAAAAAAAAAAAAAAAAAAAAAAAAAAGAAAAGAAAGAAAGAAAGAAAGAAAAGAAAAGAAAAACACCGCTACCACCCTGGAAATTATTCATTTCCATTTCTCTCAGACTTTCCCATCTGTTCCGTTAGCCATCCTATCCACTCTCCCAGGACCTACAGAGGTCAAGCAGCAGTGTCTCCATCTTGTTCTCTCTTACTCACACCTACCACACACACACACCCACACCCCTCCTTCCCCCAGCTCTTGAAGAGCTCTTGCTGCTCCTTGAAGACACCCAGGGAGCTCCAGTCTTGGTGTCTTCCCATTGCTTTCCTCTGTCTCTGGAATGCTCCTGGCCCTAATGTTTTCACTGCAGGCTCTCCCCACCCCTGCCTGCTCAAATGTTACCGACCCTCTGGCACCCACATGCACCCACTGCTCTCACTACTGGGGCCCTTTGCCTTGCCTTGTTTCCAACACTACTTAGTATGTATTTACTTATTTGTGGTCTGTTTCACCCAATAAAATGCACTGACCTGAGGCAGGACCCTTGCTTTATTTTTCACTACAGCGTCAATGCCTAAGACACTGGTCTCCAGTAAATAAGCTAACTTGAAATACTTTAAGAAATGAAGAAAATTTACTCTAAAGAGCAAAAGAAGAAAAGAAGTCACAGTGGCAGGAGACAAAAATATTACTGAGTCGGGGAGAGGAGCTGTTTTCTTACATGCCATGCCCTAGCTAATTTCTTACAGTGTTTGTTTAACTTATTTTTTAACCCTCTACACTTCCTGTATTTTAGAAATACAATCTGTAGGCTATAGTATAATCAACTTTAATAGCCTTATTGGCAAGAATACTTGTTGATGATGCTAAATCAGAATGATTTACCACAGTTCATGGAGTAGAGCCAGATGTTACCCTCTCAAATAGTTCTCCACTTCCTATCAATAACTCATCTTTTCAATTTACTAACTGGATCCTTACCATCAAGTGGCTCATCATGCCCAACTCTCTCCCCCTCAGAGATGGAAACAGAGAAAGAGAGGGAGAGGGAGAGGGAGAGAGGGAGAGAGGGAAAGAGGGAGGGAGGGAAGGAGGGAGGAAGGAAAGGAGGGAAGGAAGAAAGGAGGGAGGGAGGGAGGGAGGGAGGGAGGAAGGAAGGGAAGGAGGGAGGGAGGGAGAGAGAGAGAGAGACAGTCAGACAGACAGACAGACAGATAGAAGCACACAAGTGCACAAACGCACATACGCATGCTACTGCTTGGACTCAAGTGATCCCAGGTACATCTCACACTCTTGACCTTGGCATTGTCTGGATGAAGTTGATTTTGCAGATATGCAGAACTTAGGAATTATGGGTCATGGTGGCTGCCGTGACAACTGCAAAGGAAAGCCTGGTGGCCATACAGCATGCCGTGAGGTCAGTCCCATCATGTAGCCCCTAGCAGAGTGATGTGTGTTGGGGATGAAGGAGCAAGGCTGATGCTGCAATAGAGACACTGGAAGGTAAAGATTTGGGCAATGTCCAGTACTTAGGGAAAGCTACAGACAGCAGGTTAAGCCAGCCAAAATGTGTGGGGTCCACATGGGCTGCCACCAGCAAGGCTGCACAAAGCCCTCTGTAGCTGTCCTCTAAACACACACACACACACACACATTTTGTACTTACACACATATGAAAACAAACCTACACTCACAATGCATTAAAGGTACTGATACTTTCTCCATTTTTCTTCTTTTCATGTGGAACATATGTATATGCATGTTTTCAAGTGTGTGGGAATTATACTTATCTGCTCTTCAACCTGATTCATTGAGGCAGGGTCTCTCAATCAAACCTAGAGTTCACTGATCTCACTGGTCTTGGCAGCCAGGCTTTTCTGAGGATCCACTGACCATCCCTCCTGAGGCTGCCTTGCCCATCCAATTTATGTGGGTTCAGGAGATTTGACTTCATGCTTAGGTAGCAAGCATTTTAAACTCTGGGCTCTCTCTCCAGCTCTCATACATACCTTTTAAAAAGCACCAGAAACACACAGTGTAATCTCCAAAAACTTTCCCAAATGGCGATATTGCTCCAGATCAAATTGGAGCTGTGTATCACAATTAAGTGTAGACATGGTACTGAAGTCAGTAACACAACTAAAATTAATATTTTTTGGAAAAGTAATTGATAAGCATGGTGTTCTTCCCATTGGTACAAGCTAAGTGCTTTAGCACTGAAGCATCTGATTCAGCCAATATGTTTTAAACAAGTCTCACACACTGAGAGCACCGCAAAACCTCCTATCGGGTACCTTAAAAGCTGGGCTGTGCCAGTAACAAATACCAGAGGGTGCCAATGAGCCGCTGCATCCACACAGATTAACTGATAAAACAGAAGCAGTGCAGCTGTGTAATTCAAAAATCTTCCTCACAACACGACTTGAAACATCCACAGAATGTTCTTCAAAGAGACGCACTATGCAGCCTGTATAATGCCATGGCTGTGTGAGCGAAGAGTCCACCCATCCGTCCATCTGTAAGTTCTTGGCTACTGAGAATCCACACAGATGCAAAGCTCGCATGAAGCATGAAAGATGCTGGCTGGTTACTGTGTGTGTGGTATGAATGTGTCGATGTCCTCATGTATGTATATGTGTGCAGTAGGCTCATGTACACCCGTGTGTGCAGGCTCCAGGTTGCCATCCGATGTTTGCCTCAGTCACTCTCCACCTTGTATTTTGAGGCACAGTCTCTCCCTGGATGTGGGGCTTGCCTATTCAGTAGAGAAACTAGCTGCCTACTGAATAGGCAATCCCTGTTGCCTCCCCGGCATCAAGATTACAGATGCCAACATGGCCTCAAAATACCCCAGGTGGACGTGGGACAGCGGCCCACACAGGTAGAAAATGAAAATTCCTGCAGTAGAATGTAATCGAATACACAGTGGGCAGCGCCCAGAGCAGCACCAGGCTGGGCAGTGCACACTGGCGCCCTCTGCTGACAATGCTCAGCTTCCTGAAATAACTGTCTAGCATGTTCCATTTACTTAAAGATAGGACTTGCTATGTAGCCCAGGTTAGCCTTAAGCCTCATGAGTGCTGAGTTTACAAACATGTACTACCATGCCTGGCTTTAACATGTTTTATTTACCTCATAGAATTGTAGAATAAAAACAGGCTGCTCTAAACCTTAACTACTCTGATTAATTCTGTTATACATTCCAGTTGAGAGAACAAAGCTTCATCCAGCTTCAGATGCAGGATTGGGTCCTGAGTTCATACCCAAACAGTGGGAATCCAATATTCCCACCAAGTCCTAGACAGAGTGTTTTTGTGAGAAAGTCATAAAACTTAGGGGAAGGGCCTGGGGCAATGGCTCGGGAATTAATACAAATAAATCATCTTTATAAAAACAGGAAGAGGCAAGCCCCAAGTCTGGCCATTCGTTACTAAATTGCCACTTAAAAGTATAACCTGGCTGGGCAGTGGTGGCCCACACCTTTAATCCCGGCACTTGGGAGGCAGAGGCAGGTGGATTTCTGAGTTCCAGGACAGCCTGGTCTACAGAGTGAGTTCCAGGACAGCCTGGTCTACAGAGTGAGTTCCAGGACAGCCAGGGCTACACAGAGAAACCCTGTCTCTGGGGAAAAAAAAGTGTGATATGACATGGTGGTGTAGGCCTCTTAATTCCAGCACTCAAGAGACATAGGCAGATCTCTGTGAGTTCAAGGCCAGCCTGGTGTGTGTGTGTGTGTGTGTGTGTGTGTGTGTGTGTGTGTATACACGTGTACATGCGTATATAATTCAGGGCCTGAAAAGATGGCTCAGAGAGTATGGGCAGTTGCTGCCAAGTCTGAGTTTGATCCCTGGGACCCACAGAGCTGAAGGAGCCTAAAAGTTGTCCCCTGATCTCCACAATGGCATGCACACACCTTCATGCAAAGATACATACACAGAAAAATAAATGTAATCAATATATACATACATACATACATACATACATACATACACACACACACACACACACACACACACACACACACACATCCTAAGACTCAGTCACTTGCTTTCTGGTCATAGGGACCAATCTCCTTGTGTAAGGAATGAATACAGAATAGAATTGTGTTGATTTCTATAGCTGAAACTGTGATCTTTGTTCTAGCCCCTGGGTTCAATTCCCAGTAATTCGGGGAATTTTCATTTTATGTGAGGACTACTTCAAACCAGAACAAAGGGAATGTTCTGTGAGCATCTGGCAGGAAAGCTCTCCAGAATGCACACTGGGAAATGGTGTGCACTGGGCAATGGTGTGCTCTGGGCAACTGGTGTGCACTGGGCAATGGTGTGCACTGGGCAATTGGTGTGCACTGAGCAATTGGTGTGCACTGGGCAATGATGTGCACTGGGAAGTGGTGCTGGGGACACTTGCTGGGAACCTACCAAGCATCTTTTGCTCATAAGTAGTGTACCAAAGGGAACCAGTACCCCTGACCCAGAACGTGAGCATGAGAATGTAGGTGTGTCCTGATTAGAGGATGTCCTCAGTGGAATCTGAATCCTGCCACCCCCGCTGCTGCCTCCCTCATATTAGGCTATCTATCTACAACCTAACTGATCACTTTCTGTCCATCTTTCTGATCAGATTAGGACTAACAAGGAGGCTTGCCAAAAATTAAGATTTTCTTCCTTTATATTTTAATTTTTTCTTTCCTTCTTGAGACAGGGTCTCACTGTGCAACTCAGAATGGCCTCACATTCACAGAGATCCACCCACCTCTGTTGGGATAATCTCTTGTGCACTCTGTATGAAGCATCACATGTCTCGGGGGCTTGAAAACATCACCATCACCTTCTGACTGGCTTAATAAAGAGCTGAGCAACAGACAGCAACGCAGGACAGGAGAGGTGGAACATCCGGGCAGAGATGGAAACTCTGGGAAAGAGTCAGAGGCAGGAGATTCGACAGCCAGACATGGAGGCGACACAGGTGCGGGGCTGAGGAGAGCTGACTAGCAAGGCACACAACAGGGCAGAACTAGGGGTTCAGGTTTGCTGAGGTGAAATAGCTGAGACTCTCCCAAGATTTCTTAATTATTAGAAAGTCTCTGCCATTCCTATTGGGGCTGATATAATCCATCTGCCTCCTGAGTACTGGGATTAAAAGTGTGTGATACCACATCTGGCCCATAAAATTAAAAATTTCAAAATAACTTATTTGAAGCAAGATCTTATGTAGCCCCACTTGGCCTCAAGCTTCCTGAATAACCAAAGATGGTTTTGAACTTCTGGTCCTCCGGCTCCTCTAATAACCTTCTGCTAGATCATAGGCATGCGCCACCACACCTTCTTTTTATGAGGATCAAACCCAGGATTCTGTACACACTAGACTAGCGCTCTACCAGATGAGTTCCTGGTTTGGTGATTTTTTTTTTTTTTTTAATGGGAATCACCCAGTTGGTGCTGAGTTTTCCCATTTTAGTCTCTCTGGTGACCTATCCACTCACCCACGTCTTGTCAGTATTATTCTACCAGAGGGCAGCCAGGAGAAAGGCAGCCATGCAAAGCCACACTGGAAACCCACTGGCTTCCACAGAAGCTGTGCAGCTTCACTCAACCGTGCTGGAGGAGTCTCTATACAGCGTCCGTCCATCTCAGAGAGCATTCCTCAAATGCAAGAGCTGGAAAACATGAGTGCTTACACTCATTCCACAAGCCATATCCATCCATCCAGTATCTGTGCCAACCACGAACCAGGATGTCCCAGGTTCTGGGGGTGCAATAATCAACACCAAGATTCTCACTGTCTCGGAGCTACGACGGTTAGTGTGGTTAACCTGACATTTCGGAACCACCTGAGGATGAGTGTGCCTCTGGGGATTATCCTGATTTCACCAGTTGAGTTAGGAAGATCCACTCGCTGTGGCGGCACCATTTCCTCACTGGGATCCTGGACTATAAAGCGGAGGAAGCAAGGTTGCATGCTTGCTCACACCCAGTGCTTTCTGCTTCTTTGCTGCCTGCACAGGGTAAGCAGCTGCCTCAAGCTCCTGCTGCTGTGGCTTCTCCTCTTAACAATGGACTGTACCTTGCACTGTGAGCTCAAATACAACCTTTACCTCTTAAGCTGCTTTTGTTAGAGTATCTTATCACAGCAACAGGAGAAGCAACTAAGCCAGGGTCTCTGCTCTTATCTGCTTAGGAAATGAACTCAAAGCAAGAGCATGACAGCTCTCTACCCAACTTTAACTACAGACAAGAACTATGCAGGAAAACAGGCCAAGTTAGATCCCAGGTGATTAGGGAGGCTACTGTAAAATAAATCAATCTAAGTGAAGTTGAATGGAATCAGGAAATGAGGCGGGTCTTCAAAAGGGAAAGAAGCCAGGCGTGGCTATGCCATGCACTTCTGGCACCGAGTCAGAACAACTGCTACCAGCGGGAAGCCAGCCTGCACCTCACGTGAGCACCTCACATTGAGACTCGATCTCAAAAGAAACAATGACAGGACTGGGGATGTAGCTGGGGATGGTAGGATGCTGGTCACAGGCATCACGCTCTGAGTTGGATTCAGGCAGAAGAAACAGGAAAAAACCGGAAGCTCTAAAGTGACTAACCTTGTTTGCTGGATCAACAGGAAGAGAATGTGATGATAAGGAAGGGGGGGTGGGGCGGAGAGGCAGACAGCAAGAGGCAGGTGCAGTGGTAGGCCTGCTCTGGGTCATGTAGGCCTCTTAGGCCCTTCCCCCTCCCCTACCCCCCTTCTCTTTTTCTTTTCTGGGTCTTCATTACTCATTTTGGTGCCTGGGTTCTTTCAGACTGGGCCATTCAGAGACTTGCAGGGTATGTCCTTCTGAAATTCCCCAGCACTGTTTTCAACATGACCTTGCTCTGCAGCACAAAGTTCGAGGCTCCCCTAGGGCTTTCCCTATGCTGGCTCTAGACTCAGTTGTGTAGATAAGGCACTGGCCACGTTCATGTCATTTCAGCATCATCCTCACTAGCCAGAGCTGGGAAATGTATGTATATACGCGGCATGTACACGTGCAAGTATGTACATGTTTATGTACGCCAGTGTGTTCACATCTTTTAATCACAGGCTCATATCGATGCCATTTGTCCCGACCTGTTCATTACCTCTCATCGCTCCTCTCCCACTTCTTACCTCCCATCCTTCCTGACAGGGCCTCACAGAGCCCACCCTATCCTAAAACTTGCTATGCAGCCACGGATGATATTGAACTTCTGACCCTCTGCTCCACCATCAAGTGCTGGGATTACAGGCATATGCGGCCACACCTGGTTATAAGGCAAAGCGGGTAGAAGCCAGGGCGTTGGGGTGCTAGGCAATCCTATCAATGAACTCCACATCCAGCTCTTCTTTCTTTCTTTCTTTCTTTCTTTTTTTTTTTTTTTTGTCTCTTAAGAGTAAAAACTCTAGCTCCTGAAATACCAATACATTGACTCATTGTCTTTGTTACTGTTCTACTGCTGTGAAGAGACACCATGACCAAAGCAACTCTTATAAAAGAAACCATTCAACTGGAAGCTTGCTTACAGTTTCAGAGGGCTAGTCCATGACCATCATGGTGGGAAGCAGACAGGCGTGGGGCTGGAGCATCGACTGAGAACTGTACATCCTGAGGAGGCAGGAAGCAAAAAGAGTCCCTGGGCCTCAAAGCCCACCCTCAGTGACACAACTCCTCCAACCAGGTGACACCTCCTAACCCTTCCTAAACAGTCCACCAGCTGGGACGTGAGCATTCAAACTCATGAGCCTCTGGGAGCCACTCTCATTCAACCCCACACTCATCTTCTCAATGTGACAATACCCACGAGATGGCTTCAGACTGCTGGACTGCTATCATGCAAGGTAAGAGCTGCCTGCAAAGATCCAACCTTTCTTCCTCAGCTCATTTTACAATGAGATAAAAAAAAAAAAATGGCTAGTCTTGTGTTCAAACCCTATCTGGTTCTTTTCCTTCTGGTGTTAGGTTATTCCATGTTTGTACTCAATTGTGGAGTTAAGACAAAAATAAGCATATCCTAAAGCCCCTCCCCCCCCCAGCTTGTTTATATGCATGTGTTCATGTCTGTGTGTGGGTGTACAAACATAGGAGCCTGGTACCCAAGGAAGTCAGACGGTGTTGGGCCCCTGGTACTGGTACAACCTGTCTTGCATTTATGTTGTTAGCTTTCCCAGGGCTAGCAGATGACTCAGCAGAGAAAGGCTCTTGTCAACAAGCCCGAAGACCCAAGTTCGAAGCCCAGGACCAAAAGAGAGAAATGGCTCCTACAAGCTGTCCTGTGACAGCCACAGGCTTGCTCCACTCACACATAAATGCACACCTGCACACACACACACACACACACACACACGCACACACACACAATAAAAAAAATGTAATGAAAGGGCTATTGCTTTTTTGTTTTTTAATGGGCTATCCCAGTTTGCTGTCTGTTCCTATGCTAAAACATTGACCCTCACCAACTTGAGGAGGACAGGGTTGATTTGGCTTACACTTCCAGGTCACAGTCCTCACGGAGGGAGGCAGGGCAGGAGCTCAAGCTGGAACTAAAGGGGAAACAGAGGAACACTGGCTTGCTCCCAGGTCCACTTTCAGCCACCTTTCTCACATGGCCCAGGCCCATTGGCCTAGGGATGGTGCCCACAATGGGCTTGGCCCTCCTGCATCAATTGCCGATGGAGAAAATGTCCCACAGACATGCCCAAAGGCCAATCTGATGAAAACAATTCTTCAGGTTCCTCTACCAAGATGTGTCCAGTTGACAAGTAAGAATCAATGAAGATCAAAATAAGGTCATAAAGCTTAGCGAGCTTAGATTTTCAGCTGTTACGAGAGCACACTGCAGGAGCGCATACTGTTCTTGCAGAGGAAGCAAATGCAGTTCCCAGCATCCAAGTGCCTCACAAAGACTCACAATAACTCTACCTTCGGGGATCTGAAGCCTCTGCCTCTTCGGGCACTTGGAACCCAGAAACATAAGTAATTTAAAATGACTTTAATAAAAGTCAGGCCGTGGTGACACATGCCCTTAAGCCCCTACTCTGAAAGCATGCAGAGGCAGACAGATTTCTGTGATTTCCAGACCAGCTTGGTCTACAGAGGGAGTTCTAGGATAGCCAAAGCTACACAGAGAAACCCTGTCTCAAAACAAAACAAAAAGAGAAAGGGAGGAGAAAAGAAAGAGAAAGACAGACAGACATAGGGCAGTAACTGAGGTAGAACACCACACTGAGAAAAACGTTTTCCGGGTGGATACAGCACTCTACTTATATACCAACATGAGGGAGCCACAGAAACAGACACGTAGAAGCTTCAGGGAAAGAGATGGTGGTGCAGGAAGCAGCTGTGAGAACATCTGGCTTCACACATAAGGGATAGAAAAGAATTCCCACATTATAAAGCACGTTGTTGTTGGGAGACAGAGGCTTCCTTGTAGCCCATGTTAGAGCCCCTCTCAACAACACCATCCTGGAGCTAGGATTCCAGGGGAGCGCCACACCACCTGGATAGCTTTCCAGCTGCCACCCTTCTAAAGTAGTGAGAATTGTTTCTGGAGCCCGTGTTAAAATAGAGGTATTAGTTTGGAGGAATAGTTAAGCCACCACTACTTATTTAATGACAATAGAATAACTGTGCCCCAGGAAAAGGGGCACTGACCCCAGGGGTGCCAGGGACAGAATGCCTGATGGGTGACTGTTCAACTTGACACCAGTAAACTGTACCAATCACACCAGAGAAACCAGCACAGGTTTCTGACATGCCTAGGAAACTTTATGTGTACATCAGTGATGGCTGAGGGTCACTCCCAGAGCCTAGGAATAACCGCGAGTGTTCTAGAAGGAAAAGCATGCACTCTGTGGACAGAGGGGTCTTGTCCTGAATCCAAATTGAGTTAACAGTTACAAGGCCACAGTGAGCCATTCAACATCTCCTTGTCTGTGGAAGATATATTGTCTCTTTTAAGAAGTAACCGAGACATGACAGAACAGTACAGCTCACTGGCCCTGATGCAGGACAGTGAGTTGGTAAACAATGCCTTTAACAAGTCAGATGAAATTAGTCAACAAGGCAAAGAAAGAAATAACCAAGCCACAAAACTTAAATAACACACCTGAAAGAGATCAGAGAATTCACTCAATCTCCAACAGTATTATTTGGTGATGACAGAAAAATGCCCAATACTTAGCTACCACTCTTAGTTTTGAAAGTGTTCCAAGATCTATTTTTAAAGATTAAAAATACACGCTGATATGTTTATTCATAAAAGACCAGCAACTCAAAACTGCTTCCTGTGTATTGCTCATGGGCTTAAGGCTTGTAGTTAATCAAACCACAGCACGCAGAATCAGCGTCATGGTCTAATAACGTGTAGACACAAGAGGTCTGGCAATATTTATCAAATAATGTTTTTAAAGTTTCTATTTCGGTTTTAAATTCACAAGCAAACCCAAATGTAAAAATGAAGACTGAAATAAATGCTCTGAATCAAAATATGAAAATATACAGTAAACTTTCAGAACTAGCAATGAACGCTGGCAGATACCAAATATTATAGAGTTTGGTCCGACCCCTGTAAAAAACAACCTCCTTCCCTCTCATATGAGCATGTGTCAGCCATCACATCCTGATGAGCTGAAAAATATAAAAGGTCACCGTCTCAATTCGCGATATTGAAAGGGGCTAATAATTACATTTCTGTCTTAAGGCAACTCCCTAGTAGGACACGGGTCCACAGCAGGATATATTCTCATCTTTTTACGGGGTGGGGAGTGGAGGGGATGATGGGAGAGGAGTAGAGAAAACAAAATTACCCACAACTGGAAGCCGTCTCTCAACTTTGAAAAAGCAGACAGAGATGCGGAGAGAAGACGAGGGGGAAAAAAAGCTTTCTCCTGTTCTAAACTTGCAAAATTCAATATCCAAAATCCGTTATCACACCCCCCCCCCGAAAAAAAAAAAACCCATAACCAAGCCTTGGGGACATAGTATCCGTCCAGAAACAACAACCCGTGGCTCCAGCAGTCGGTGGAGAACTTGGAGGGGTGGGGGCTCCGTGCTCTGTAGCTACCGTTTTCTGGGCTCCCCGGTGGCCGCACCCTCGGGCCGTCCCGGGCCTCCCGGAGCGCGGGAGAGCCCGCGTCCCCACAGAACCCCGCGCCCCGCCGCCAGAATTCACACGGAGCCCAGCGCCCGCCACCCGCGTCCAGACGGAGACCCGCCGCCTGCCTCTCGCCTCCCGCCTCCCGCCACCCGCCACCCGCATCCATACGGAGACTCACCGCCCGCCGCCTGTGCTCGCCACCCACCTCGAGCCCGGCCGCCACCACCGCGCTACTGCTGGGCGCTCGGCTGCGGGGCGCGAACCGCTACTACGCTCCGCCACACAAGACGGCGACCACACCCAGAGCCCTGCACGCCGGACGGGGCGGGGACCGGGGCGCGGCGCGCGGGGCGGGGGCGGAGGCGGGGGCGCGCGAGGCCGGGGAGAGGGTCTGGGAACGCGCCGAGACAGCAGCGCGCGTGGCTCGGGTCGGGGCTGGCGGGAGCGAGCGCGGTCGGGGCGGGGGGCGCTCCAGGGGCTCGGAGAACCCAGAGCGCGCTTGGCCTGAGTGGAGGCTGATTGGCGCACGCAGGGCCAGGGGCGCGTGTGGCTTGGGAAGGGGTGGGCTGGAGGGGGCGCGCGTGTCCTGGGCTGGGGCGCAGGGGTTGGGCGCTAGCAAAGCGTGCAGCTTCTGGGGCTTTGGGAAGCGGAAAGAGCATCCCCAGTAGTTTCGATTTATCCGTGTGCCCCTGGACGCGCCGTCTAAGCAATGTGCCTGACTTCTTGGCGGCTGGGCCTGACCTGGGCCTTGGCCTGGGCTGCAGGGTTGAGCCAGGAGAGCCACGGTTGCAGTCTGCAATCCTTGAGCTCTGAAATCTGAAGTCAGTCCAGCCAAGCAGCCGTCGGTGAATGCCCGAGGTTCGACGTTCGCTGGGAACGTAAAGTTAGTGATGCTGTCCCTCAGCCCCGCCCACGACACACCCGAAGGTGCTGAAAACATTCCTGAACAAACCCATGCTCGCACAGAGCCTGCCTCTTGACTGTCAGCTCTTGGAAGTTACACTCTCTGTTGTCACTCATGACTGGAAGGCTGTCCCCAGCACCCTGCCAGGTCTCTGCTCTTTAAACACCAGGGCACCTCAAGCGACTTTGTTCACATTTCTCTGGCGTTTTATACTGAACATGTCATAAAATAAATGTCTCCAATTTGCTTCTTCTGCAGGGGCATTGCTCCTCTCCCCACCCCCATCTTTCTTTGGAGTTAATTCCACTTTGACAGACGGTTGCTATAGCATTCTCTTTCTGACGTCAAACAATTTAAAGAAGCAGAGCTGGGAAACAAGATTGCAGAGCTGGGGAAGGGTTTAAAGACTATCAGGAGAGCTTGACACCCCCGTGGCCTTCCACGGTTTCCTTTTCAACTGCTCCGCAACGTCACCTGGAATAAAATCCACTCGTACCTACAGGCAAGGAGGCCACACACGGCACTCTGAATGTGACAGGGAAGAAAATGCAGCTGCTCTGTGTAAAAGCCACATCAGCACGGATGTGAAAACACCAAGAGACCAGGATGATGAAGTGGTTTCTCCCCAAAGTTTTGCTTTCCCTAATTAATGCTGGTTGCTCTTTCTCAGTTAAGAAGAAAATGAAGAAGTGCCCGACCTACACGTCAAAGAGTTGGGATGGTTGGTTGCTGCCCGAGTAGTCTAATTTTTGATGGCGTGTTTCAGTAATAAGTCCTAAACTAGAAGGTTGGAAACAAAGAGAAGCAGGTACTTAGGGAGCGCTTATATTTCTAACGCTCCCTGCCTCAGCCTGCCTCTGTCTTTTATCCCCATTTCACAGATTAGCAAATTGAGGCCCACCAGGATTCAGTTTGTTTCGTGGAATCACGTAACATGGCACCTGACTAAACCAACTCGAAAGCCTTTTCCTTTGTTTTGATTGCCTCCCTCTTAATCCTGTGCACCATCACGTACCATATGGCAGGATTTGAGAAATGCTCTACTTTCAACTGTATATTGAAAGACATGCATCTGGGGAAATTTAGTGGAAAGCCCTGGGGTACTGAATCTATTCTGGAGACAGTCGGGGGAACAGACATTAATAGCTCCAAAACATGAACTGCAGAGCCTGAAAAGATTGATGATCTTTGATGATCTATGGGAATTTGACATGGACAGAAATTCAAGCCGAATAGTCTGAATACTAAAAAGAAGTAAAGACGTATTCGTCACCCAAACAAACCCACTTCTTATTATATTTGTTTTGTTACCTGTCGGTTTTCTGAAAAGAACCCTTACTTTTAAGAGCAAACCTGTATAGTGTGCGCTGGAAAGCAGAGTCAGTGAGATTTCATTACCTACAGCAATGTCCCAAGAATAACAAAGTATGTGGATGGATTCTCACAGCTCCTCGTGTCTCCAAGAATAAGGAGGCCTGTGGAGGGTGGGGTAAAGAAGAGAGAGGGAGAGGGAGAGAGAGAGAGAGAGAGAGAGAGAGAGAGAGAGAGAGAGAGAGAGAGAGAGACTGGGAATCTGGTGGAGAGAAACTCAGAGATACAGAGACAGAGTCAGAAACTGAGAGCAAGAGAGAAATTGAAAGAGACAGCTAAGAGGATACACAGGATCATACACATACACATACGTACACACAGCTCATTGTTGGTGCTACTGGCTGTGTGGAAGATGGTCCCTCAGGACCGAGCCTGGTGATCCACAGCAGCATCTAGATCACTAACTCACTGGATCCATATTCTGAAACTATGGTATTAACAGAACATAAGGGGAGCCTCAGATACAGAATCCTGGTGCCCTTTGCCCTCATCTCCAGGATGGCATTCACCAGGAGGACCCATCTACTAGGTACTCCAAGGACAAAGAACTGCAGACAGTTGCTTGTTTGGTTTTTCAGTCCTGACCTGCTCAGAGCCTCTCAGATTGGTGTTCAGAAGAAAGGAACTAGTTTCCTAGGGGGTTCAGTGACAGTTCCTTATAGAGAGATGTGTCCCCTTTGGTCCAGTTCAGAGACTTTCTGTCTTTGATCCTGATTGCGTCGTTTGAATTCTCTTTCCAGTGAGTGCTCCTCACATTTATGGCGCCACAGGCTTGTAACCTCTGCTTCCAAATCATACTCTAGAGACACTCATTTTTTTTTTTTTTTGTTACTTTACCAAGTGCGCTACAAACGATAGAGCCAGCAAAGTGGACGGTTTTCAGCAAGCACTGCCCCCTCAGAGATGAATGGTTTTCAATTGTGAGCCCAAATTATGTACATCAGTTTGCAGCACAGATATCTGATGGCTCACAACCCCCTGTAACTGCAGGTCCAGGCTATCCAGTGCCCTCTCCCACCCCCTGAGGGCTCTACATCTGCATGTGTGTATACACACAGAGACACACAATTAAAAAGAATAAATAGTCTCAGAAAGAAATTGTCTTCCAGGACCTTAAGAGTTCCTCATGCGAGTGAGAAGCAAGACTCCTTAGAGTCTGGCAGAAGTGAGTTATGGGCTTTTTCTACCAGGCATTCTGAACACAGCTCAGTCTTACTGGAATCATTCCTCTTGCTCATACAGACCACATTTTTGTCCCAGCCCTTTCACAGTGTATGCTTTGAGCTTACCCTTTCAGTACCCTGACACACACACACACACACACACACACACACACACACACACTCCCGCTGTAAAATGCTTATAGCTCCTAGGTAACTTCCCTCAGGTCCTCAGCAAGAACAGTTTCAAACCCATCTTCTTCAGGCATCTCAGAGAATTTAGGAGAGTGCTACACTGGGCTAATGATGTCTGCACAGGCATGGGACAGGGACTAGAAGTGTGCAGGCACATGCTACCTGTTCTTCATCTTGTACTTCCTGTTCTGGGAATCCTGTTGGAAAAGGACTTTGGCACAGCAGAAAGAACACAAACTTAATATTATGTCAAAGACTCAGTGTAAGGCTCATGATATATATATATATATATATATATATATATATATATATATATATATATAATTTCCCTAGGATCCATATCTATATATAGTTCCTAGGATCCTATAGTCTGCATTGGGTCTACCTTATCATATACTGAATTCTGTCATAGTTGACAAATACTTCTGGCACTATTGGGCAGTTAAACATTCACTAATTAGCTCACCCTATCCTAAGAAGACTTTTGAATAGCATGTTTTAGGGAGCCACTCTGACCTGTTCGTACTGGTGAATAAAAACATTTGATTAGTTCTTTCTTGCTCCATGTAAGCAACCCTGAAACAATGGAGTCACACAAGCAATGTGTTCCAGTATATGTGTGTGTGTGTGTGTGTGCACGTGCGCGCGCGCACGCCTGTGGTGAGGTGTCTCACAGCATGCTAGGCACAGCAGTAGTCATCTTTTTTGCTCCTGAACATCTTTGTGCAGGGCTTGGTGGCCTAGCAGAAACATCTTTTACTTTTTGCCCTGTCAGCCACGCAGTTAGCCATGGCTTTTTCATGGGGCTTGGAAATCAGGGCTACCTGTTGGCTGGAAGACCAGCCAAGTGTGTGGGAAGAGAGCTTAGTTTCTTTTCTCACGGGCCTTTCCATGAATTGTGAATTCCACACAGGCCAGTGGCTGAGTTCTAAGAGCAGGTGTTCTGGAGAACAAGGAGGAAGTGCACAGTCTCAATGACAGCCACACAGCACAGCTGTGATTTCTGTATGCTCTTGGTCTAGCCTGGCAATACTGATAGACACGCAGACCTCTTAATGAAATAGTGATCCATCCTAGGAGAGCAGGGGGCTAGCATCTACCCTTAGAGACATCTTCAGACATGTATCCTTCTGGCTTGGGCTTGCACATGTACACCTGCCATCCCAGCACACTAGAGGCTGAGGTGGAATGACTGTAGCTGGAGGTCAGTGTAGGTAGGCTGCACAGTGAAAACTTGCTTTAAAGAACAACAGCACAGGGGGCTGGAGAGATGGCTCAGTGGTTAAGAGCACTGACTGCTCTTCCAGAGGTCCTGAGTTCAATTCCCAGTAACCACATGGTGGCTCACAGCCATCTGTAATGGGATTCAATGCCATCTTCTGGTGTGTTCAAAGACAGCTACAGTGTACTCACATACATAAAAATAAATAAACCTTAAAAAAAAAAAAAGAACAACAGCATTGGTCACAACAAAAGCCCACACCAAAGCACCACCATCAATCAACTCTCAGTTTCATAACTAAGAGCTTATCTCTCTTTTCCTTTCTTCCTTATAGGATAAGTTTTACTTATGATAATGTGTCCTGTCAAATATTTCAAACAATAGAAAATGTCTCATTTTTTTCTTATATGATGCTTTTTCTCTTCTTCCTTTCTCTTCCTTCCTTCCTTTCTTTATCTCTCTCTCTCCTCTCTCTCTTTCTTTCTTTCTTTCTTTCTTTCTTTCTTTCTTTTTCTTTCTTTCTTTCTTTTTGAGACTTTGCTGGTTCAGTTTTGTTAACATGACCCATACTAGAGATACCTAAGAAGAGGAAACATCAGTTAAGGACTCCATCAGCTTGATCGTGGGGATGTTTGGGAGGCATTTTCTTGATTAATGATTGATGTGGGAGGACCACTGTGGCATGCCTGGGCAACGTGGTCCTGGGACATATAAGCAAAAAAGCAGGGCAAGCCATTGGAGGAAAAGCAGGAAGTAGCTTTCTCCATGGCCTCTACTTTGGTTCCTGTCTCTAGTTCCTGCCCTGATTTCCCTCAGTTACTACCTAGAAGTTGTAAGATGAAATAAACTGTCTCCTTTCTAAGTTGGTTTGGGGTCAGGGTCCTGGTGTGTGTGTGTGTGTGTGTGTGTGTGTGTGTGTGTGTGTGTTCATCTCAACACAAGCTAGAGTTACCAGGAAAGAGGAACCTCAGTTGATATAATACTTCCACCAGATTGCCTGTAGACATTTTCTTGATTAATGTTTGGGAAGTCCTACTTTGGTACTGGGTTATACAATGAAAGCAGGCCAAGCAGATCATTGAGATAAAGTCAGTAAGCAGCATTCCTCTATGGCCCCTGCTTCAGCTTCTGCCCTGATTTTACTTTACGATGAAGTAACTACAAATATAAGCTAAAATAAACCTTTTGCTCTCCAAGTTGCTTTGGTCACTGTGATGGTTTGAATGAGAGGCCTCCTCATATTCATCTGAATACTACTTGGTCCCCAGTTTGTGGTGATGTTTGGGGAGGCTTAGGAGGTATGGCCTTTCTGAAGGATGTATGTCACGTGGGAGCACTTGGAAATTTCAAAAGCCAAATGCCATTTCTGGTTCACACTCTCTGCTTCCTGTTTGTGGGTGTGAGACGTGAATGCTCACATGCAGCTGCCCCGGCCACCAAGCTTCTCCACCATGGTAGTAATAGACTCTTATCTCTCTGGATCCATAAGTCCCAAATAAACGCTTCTATAAGTTGCCTTGATCATGATGTATTACCATAGCAACAGAAAAGTAACCAATTATGGTCATTATCACAGTAACAGAAAACTAACTAATGCACTCAGTTTTTTTTTGTCACAGAGACAAAAAGCAAAATGGGATAGATAATATGACATCCTGTAGCCCAGGCTGGCCTCAAACTCATGATAGTCTTCCTTCTTCAGATTACAGGCACCAGCCACCATGCATGTCTAGTTACTAATGTGTTTTTTTTTTTTTTTTAAAGGAAGGGTAGACTAGGCTGGCCTCGAACTCACAGATATCTATCTCTACCACTAGAATATGGGCATTGTGCACCCACACCTAGCTAACTTCTTAATTTTTATTTTAGAAATTATATTGTGAACGTGACCTTTTGGTATAGAGTACGGTTTTCATACTCTGTGGTATAATTTTCAGCTCAAGCACAGATTCCATGGACTGGCATTATAAACATGGTGAGTGCAGTCCAGTTGACTGAATAAATTCTCTTATATTTCTTTCCTTTCCCCCTCATCCCTAATAAGCATTGATTGTCCTCCATCATTACAGTTCTGTCATGTTTTATTTATTTTTTTATTTTTTTCATTTATCTTATTTATTTATTTATCTTATTTATTTATTTATTTATGGTTTTTTTGAGACAGGGTTTCTCTGTGTAGCCCTGGCTGTCCTGGAACTCACTCTGTAGTCCAGGCTGGCCTCGAACTCAGAAATCTGCCTGCCTCTGCCTCCCAAGTGCTGGGATTAAAGGCGTGCGCCACCACCGCCCGGCTATTTTTTTTTTCTCTTAAAATATAAGCATCTCTCTATGTAACCAAACCTATCCCAGCCTATTGAGTGCTGGGATTACAGGCATTTACGACCACTACACCTGATGAAGTCATATACTCTCATGGAATGTAGACTTTGAGACTAGCAACATTCATTAAACATAGCATGTTGGTTCATTCATTTAAAAATAATGTTTTTATTCCTTGAAAGCACCATATATTTAGACAATGTGTTTTGATCATATCCATCCATCACTTCCTCCTTCCAATTTCCCTTAGTGCCCCTACCCTCACACACACACACACACACACACACACACACACACACACGAGTGTGAGTACCCCTGAAGACCCAGCCATTAGATCCTCAGAGCTGGAGTTACAGGTAGATGTGAGCCACCTGATAAGGATGCAGAGAACTGAACATGTTCTTCCGTCTCTACAGCTCCTTCCCCCATGTCTTTTTTGTTGTTGTTGTTGTTGTTGCTGATAACTCCCTGAATCATGAGGATGTGGCCATCAGTGGCCAGGAGCAACCTACCATGTCCCAAGAGGTGAGTGACTCCCCCTCCCTCAGCAGGTATCAGCTGCCAACGGTTCCTCCTATAGGGGTAGGGTCTGATCTCCCTACTTCCCATAAATGCTGAAATACTGACTGGATTGATCTTGTGCAGGTCTGGTACCGGTAACCATGGCTGCTGTGATATGCACAATAGCCATGTTGTGTCCGGAAGTCACCAAGTCCCTCTTTACCATCCATCAGTCCTTAAATTATTTCACCAGCCTCTAGTGGGAGCTTGGTATTGATGACACATCTACAGCTGAACACAGACACCACTTTGAGCAGTTAGGAGTCTCTCCGTTTAACCACTACCCACTGCAAAAAGACCAATCTCTGACCAAAGTTGAGAGCAACACCAGTCTATAGATATGTTTAGGTGTAAGGGGGTGATTCTGATGCTAAGGTCCTGTTCCCTAATTGGTTTTTGATCTGTCAGTAAAGAAAGCCTTGAGCCAATTGTTGGGCAGAAGATACAAGCAGGACTTCCAGGTCTCAAGAGGAAGAGGCAGACGTAAGGAAGTATAGGTGGTTTGGTTTGGTTTGGTTTTGCCACACCTTGGAAGGAGAAGAAGCCAGCAGCCATGTGAGGTGTCAGGAGGAGCTGGGGCCTGTGGCCACTACTACAGGAGGGTGGTCAGGGATGTTTGGCAAAGGCTAGGTGGGACTAGCCACTGAAGTTTAGGGCAGGTAGGAGGAAGATATAAAAATATCATTATTGGCACGCTTTTCCAGGCTGGAGATAGTAGCACTCAGCAATTGTGTCTTAAGGGAAGTTGAAAAGGAACACACTGTGTGTATGCCTTTTGTCTGAGGATTCAAGGGAAACGGGGTGGGGGCTGGTAGCATGGTCACCTCACGGAGTAAAAGCAGGTAGAGCACACATACAACATTTAGGATGCATTTTTACAGCATGGTCATTTAGCAAAACAGCAACAGAAGATTACTCACTTATAACTTACAAGCTCCCCAGTCATGAGCTTTTAACCACTTTTAAAGTATCAGGCATCAACTCCCTCCTGTAGAACTAGCCTCATATCCAATCAGAAACTACCTCGCTACTATTGCACCAGAAGATACATCTTGTTTAAGTCCATTAGTGGTTTTTTTCTCCCAGAAGCCTCCATGGTATCTTCTGTCACAATGTAACCTAGACAGGGAAAGAGGTTCCCGGTCAGTCTGATGCAGATTTTTCTATGTCCTGTGTTCAAAGTGAGTGGCGTCTTTAAGGCTTTATCTAATGGATCATTTTCACGGCTGAGCAATAATGTATGCTTTTCTATATTGTCTTGGTTAGAGTTACTATTGCTGTGACAGAACACCATGACCAAAACCAGCATGGGGACAAATGGAGTTTATATCACACAGATTTCCATGTAACAGTTCATTATCAAAAGCAGCAAGGGTAGGAACTTACACAAGGCAGGAACCTAGAGGGAGGAGCTGATGCAGAGGCCATGTTCATATAGCTTGCTCAGCCTGCTTTCTTATAGAACCCAGGACCACCAGCCCAGGGATGGCCCCACCCATCATGTGCTGGGCCCTCCCCCATCAATCACTAATTAATAAAATGCATATACAGGCTTGCATATGGTCAGATTTTATAGAGACATTCTCTCTTGCACGCAAGAGACAGGGTTTCTTTGTGTAGCCCTGGCTGTTCTGGAATTCACTGTGTAGACCAGGCTGGCCTCAAACTCAGAAATCCACCTGCCTCTGCCTCCCAAGTGCTGCGATTAAAGGCGTGCGCCACCACTGCCCAGCAGAGGCATTTTCTCAATTGAAGCTCCCTCCTCTTTGATGAGTCTGTCTTGGGTCAAGTTGCCATAAGTAGCCAGTACATATATGTATTAATTTGGCAAGTGAATTGTCTTTGTATTTTCTTCAGCATTATGGGTACATGTTATAATGTACCTTCTGCCTTTCCTGCTCTGACCCCTATCCATAGATTTATTTCTAATTAATTTCCTAAATCACAACACTGATTGGCTCAAAGAACCTGCAATGTTATACCACTTACATTTTTTTTTATCGTTGTAACAAAATGCTTACCAAGCAGCAGTTGGGGGGAGGGGGTGGATTTGTTACGTTCACTGCTAGAGAAGGTATGCTCCAAGGAGGGCGAGGCAATCAGTCACAGTCAGTCTACAGGCAGGAAGCAGCTATCAGACCTCAAGGCTTGGCTTCAGTGAGACCCCCACCTCTTAAATTTTCCACAACTTTCTAAAACACCACAGCTAGAGACCAAGTGTTCAGACACACAAATCTATAGGGACTAATTTCACACTCAACCCACAATAAATGTTTCCCAAGCGTCTACTAAACCCAGTGTGTTCTCTGCAAGGCCTTGTAGAGTCACCCTCCAGCCCTGTTTCCAGATGCTTGCTGCACTTCCTGAGGCTGCTTCCTGTCCCATCTGGTCCTTCTGCTCTTCAGAGGGTTGCCATTCTATCCCTGATGATACCCTTCCCCAAATTGGCCTCTAGGTCCTTCCGTCTAGCACTCTCAAGAACTATCAACTAAACACGATTCTTGCACTCATGTACCCAATAGGCCACTGAGAAACATCATCAGTTTAACTTAGATGCTTGTCCCCAGGTTGTGAACTCTCTTTTATAGGCAGGCAGCAACTCCTGCACCAGGTAGTAGCCGGCTGGGAAACAAGTCTACTTTGCTAGCAGAAGCCAATATATTTCCAAGTGATTGTTGGGCCTCTCCCGTGGGATGGGTATGATTCAAGAGAAGGGTTCCACTCTCCCTTCAGCCCTGCATTCTGCTGGAGCAGCTTTCCCAGGCTCACTTGCTTTACTCAGTTACTGAACACAGAGTGAAGCCGCAAGAGAAGTTCTTTTACATCTGTCTGAACAGTTCCGTGAGAGGGTTTTGAAACTTTTAAAGAACTTAATGATATGGTAATTTTTCAGGTAATTTTCCAATAAAGCAGAAAGAGCTCTGATAGCTGTCATCAACGTGTCACTTCTCTCCGGCAATGAAAGCAACGAAAGGAGCAATGATCGAATAACAGAAATAGTTTCCTAATGGAAGCCTTGTTCCGGACTGCGTGTGAGAGGCACGAGAGGGTGGGAAGGAGCCCCGTGGGACAGCTGGTTTCATTTGTTGGTAGAAATACCGTTCTCCATATCAGACAACAATGACCAAAACATGCACTATAGAACAAGCCTAAAATTAAAAAATAGATTTGGGGACTGGAAAGATGCCTGAGCAGTTAACAGCACTGGCTGCTCTTGCAGAGGACCTGGGTTTGATTTCTAGCTCCTATGTGGAACTTCACAACCACCTGCAATTCTAATTTGATGGAGGCTTTCTTCTGGCTTCCAAAGGCTGCATACATGTTGTATACATAAAACCACACAGGCACACATGCATTCACATGAAAACAAAAAATAAGACAGCCAGACTTTAAAAACAAGAGGATTGTGAATGTTCCATTTTGCCCCAAAATGTATTTAACAGAAAAAGGCATTACATTCAGACTTCCTCATCCATCTTCTCTAGATGGACCTGGAGATCTATTGTGCTTTGAATATGAAATGTTCCTAGACATCCATTATTTGAATGCTTGGCCCCAGCTAGTGATGCTATTTGGGAGATTGTGGAATCTTTAGGAGACGGAGCCTTGGCAGAGGAAGTCCACCAGGTTTTATAGCCCGGCCCCACTTCTCTCTGTTCCCCACTCATCCCCAACTGCCCTGTCCCACATTTAAAAATCCCTTCCCCATTACCCCTCCCCCATCACCCCTCCTCACAAATCTTTCCCCCATTACCCCCTCTTCCAAATCCCTTTCCCACTACCCCCTTTCCCCACATTCCTCCCCCCATTACTCCCTTCGAGGAGAAGAGACATTTATCAATCTTACCACAGCACCTAAAGCCATCAAGGGTTTCTTGAATGAGTGAAGACTCAGGGCCTCCAGGAATCTGTCCATACATTCATTCATTTATAAGTATTTAATATGTTCTCAGACAGTAACGTAGCCTAACTCTGTGTAGATACAGTGAAATTCAGATGAAAACAAACATACACACACATTTGGGTTTGTTTGACTGCTCTAGGTGAGGTAGCCAAGCAGAAGTAAAGTAGGGCACAAGTTCAAAGACTTTGCAATGGTTTTTATGCATTACATCACTCTGAGCTAACACAGAGAACTGGTCTACCTTCTAAGATTTCAGTCCATCATGTGGTGTGAGGAGTGGCAGAGAGTCCATCCAAATGACTGTAGCTAAAGAAGCCTTGGGAGAATTCACTCCCCCAGGGACCATTGGTCCGTGCTCTCATGCATCCAGAATGCTTTAATGGGTGGTGGTGTGCATTGTTTCTTAGTGCTCAGTGGGAAGCCTAGCCATGACTCTGATCCACAATATTAGCGGCAATAATGGATTAAATAGAATCTGCTTTCTCTCTCTCTCTTTTTTTTTAAATGGGGAGGAATCAATTATTAAAGCCAAATATCAGAAAACAAGTCTCTAAAATACTCTAGAGCAGGAAAGAATTAGGAAAGAAGCAGAATTCTTTTAAAAATTATTTTTAAATGTACTATTTTATTAATTCTTTGAGCACTTAATAACACATACAATGTATTTTTGATCAAACTCACTTCCACTCTTCCCCTTACGTCTTCCTAGATCTATCTTCCCATCCACCACAACGTCATGTTTTTCTTATACATGTGGGTATGGGGTATGGAGCCATCTCCTGGAGCACGATGGACTTACTAGCTGCCATATTCTTAAAGAAAAATGGACTCCCTCCCACCAGGAATAATGAACTATTAAGAGCTCTTTAGTTAGGGGTGGTCCTTCATTGAGCCTGCTCCCCTACTAGCTAAGACTTTGAGTGGCTTGATCTTCTACAGATCTTCTGCAGGCAGCTAGCTTCTGAGAGTTCTTGGGGCAGCAGACCTATTATGTCCAGAAGACACTTTCAATCCAGTGTTCCTCAGCTTCTGGCTCTTATTCTGGTCCCTCTTTCATGACAATCCTTAAGACTTGCGGGAGAGGGTATGATATAGACTTCTAGTTTGAGGTTGAGTACTTGAGTTGTGGTTTACTCCTAGACTGAAACATTCCATCTCCCAGGGAAGCACCTTAAGACAGAAGCTAAAGAACCCATCATAGCTTCAGGAAGTCCCTGAAACTGATCAGATTCACTCTCCCTCTCCCCCTCTCTCCCAGAAAAAGCAATAAAAGCTATTGTCACTCTCAGACTCACCAAGCTGCAAAGAAAACTCTAGGATTAGACCATCTGCCTGGAGAAGAACAGGCTAGCCTGAAAGAAGGTTATACTAACTGAGGTACCTGGAAAGGACATTGTCCAATATGTCTGCCTGCAGGCTGTACACTGTGCTCCAGGTTCCCAGCTTTTGTGAGTTGTCACTCATGCTAGAGTGAACATTGGTGATGCAGCTGTCTTTGAGTCATTTCTGTTTCTGCAAGCTACCTCTCACCCATATTTCTGTAAGTAACCCCAATAAAGCTCATTTTTTCACCAAGTTGGATTTTGGTGGTATCCATATTTGGAGTGTGCCGGGTTCTCTGTCTGGGGTGAGTAGACCTGTGTGTAATGCTTCCTAGGAAACATTTTGTCACACAGTAGTGCTCTACAGTCACTTTTCCTCTCCATCTTGGTTACCATCTTTTGTGTCAATCACTGTCCACTGCACAAAGAGAATCTGATGAGGACTAAGATTAAACAGAGTTCTTGTTTTCAAATACTTCTTTCAATCTGTTCAAATGTAAAGTATGTTTATAGAGCATATAAAAGCAAGGACATGCTCAATTATTAGCTCAGTTATGGTCTTAAAGAGATTCATCAGGGATTTAATTTTCCCAGGTATACAGAGATAGAGAGTCAGGGTCACAGAACTGAGTATCCTGCTTAAGGTCCTGAGACAGGCGCAGGGTGTGTGTGTGTGAGGGGTCCTTATCCCCTCATCCCTTCCTAACCCTTCCAAGTTGACTACACAATCTAAGAGGGGTGTACTCGATACACTAAAGCTTTTTGGCAACTGAGAGCACAGCAGACTATCGTACACATATCAGCGTACAACCTACGGACGGTGAGGCTAATAGGTGGACCCAGACCTTTCCAGACTGCGTGTCTTGGCTCTTAGGAGCCTATACTTCATATACTCCAATAGTAACACAATTGTTCTCTCTCTCTCTTCCTCTCTTCCTCTCTCTCTCTCTCTCTCTCTCTCTCTCTCTCTTTCTCTCTCTCTTTCATTCTCTTTCTCTCTCTTTCTCTCTCTCTTTCATTCTCTCTCTCTCTTTCTCTCTCTCTTTCATTCTCTCTCTCCCTTTCTCCCTCTCTCTCGTTCCCTCCATCTCATTCTCTCGATCTCTCCTCTCAGCTGTCCAGTTCTCTCTAGCTCACATTCAAGTCTCTTGTTTAGCTTTCACTGACAAAGTCTTGAGCCCTTGTCCCTCTGTGGATAGATTTCCTAGCTTGGGAGCTTTACACCATGAATGGTTCATCCCGCACTCCACGCTGTGGTGCAAATCCACAGTCCTGCCTTCCTCCGCTGTGGTGCTCATCCACAGTCCTGCCTTCCTCCGCTGTGGTGCTCATCACAGTCCTGCCTTCCTCCGCTGTGGTGCAAATCCACAGTCCTGCCTTCCTCCGCTGTGGTGCTCATCCACAGTCCTGCCTTCCTCCGCTGTGGTGCTCATCCACAGTCCTGCCTTCCTCTGTTTTCTTTGAGAACTGCATGCATTCCATTGCAAACCAATAAATGTTTCTGAAATTTGTAATTTTTCAAATAATGAACAGATCACCACACTTCTTTAAATTGCGTCTTCTCCTCCCCCAAGACAACTCCAGTCCTCTTAACAGTCTTAATAAATTCTGACTTATTTGTAATTAAACCCAGAATCCAATGAACTAGTATTTACATTTTTACCCTTGCAGCACGTAGGGATAAGTATCCTTTCTACAGAGACTGAGCCTGGGGCAGCTGCACAAGCCCTGCAAGCAGGTTCCTGTGTAAGTGACAGTGAGTCAGAGATGTATTAACTCAGAGGAGAATTGGAGGAGGAAACAAAGAACCCTTGTCATCTAATGAGTAACTGCCTCATCTCTGTTTGGATAAAAAGGCAGGAACTCTAAAAATAAAACCTACTGTAGATTGTTCATCTTTCTTTCATTTTAAAAACCAAGCCCTTAACTTGCCTTTTTGCATTTCTGCATTATTATTACCATTCTAACTTAAGACAGGTTCTCAGTATGCAGCCCTGGCTAGGCTGGAGCTCACAGAGAGCTGCCTGCCTCTGCCTGCCCTGTGCTGGGATCAATGACAGTACACCTGGTTATATGATGTATTATTTTGTAAATAGCTTTAGGTATTATGATTTGAAAAGAACAGCTTTGGTAAATTACAGGGAACTCATTCTTTGAGCTCACACGTGTTGAAATACAAATTTCAAGGAAAATTTATTTTCAATGAAATAAAACCTAGCTTTAATTTTTTTCCACATTGATGATTGCCTAATAAATCTATTAGATGTCAGTTAAAACTCAGATTCTTTAATCCAAATCTTCAATTCCTTTGCCATTTTACACATTTGGATGCCATTAAATTATTCCTCCTATTGAAGTTATTTGCAAAAGTGTATACTTTTTAATTTAATCATTGTGATAAGAGAAAGACATAGGCTTTGATGACCCATCTTTGCATCTCTTGGAAATCTGGAAAACTCTCAGACTTTCTCTGCCCTGGTCCATACGACACATTACTGTGAAAATTACTTTTCTACAATTCACTTTCGATGAAGTCACTCCTGAGCTAAGAACCTATACTTTTCTGTAGTTGATTCCTGACGCCTGCTCTCCTGCGTCCTGGCACACAGAGTCTCTGCGATCTGGTCTGTTTGCCCTCTCTGGCTTTAGTACAACAGTATATTCCACTGAAAGTAGTGTCTGCTCCTTCTGGGAAGCTGCCCTGGGGTTCCCATTCATTTTGTTCTCACAACCCGCAGTGCCTCACATCTAGTCTAGAAAGACCTGCTGAGCATGTCTTGTTTCTGACTAAAGCTCATCCATGTCTTCTCTTTACTGATGTCACTGTTGCATGATGCCAAAGGGAAGGAGGGCCCTAGTAGTTCTCACAAGCAAAGCTTGCTCACCCACCCCCAGCATGCCAATTAAAGAGACAAGAAATAGTGAAAAGCAAGGCCACACAGGGAAGAGGAGCACTGGCTTTGAGGGAGTTCGTGGGTCCCAGTGGGTCTCAAATTACTCCCTGTTTGGTGTGTGTGTGTGTGTGTGTGTGTGTGTGTGTGTGTGTGTGTAATTTACCTACACTCCTGGGCGTATTAGAACTCCTGGAAGTCCAGCCTCCTCTGGGTTTTGAGGGGTTGGGTGCAGAGCTGAAGCCTTAGGGCTGCTCCAGGCGCAGGCACAGGCAGGAAGAGTCCTGTGCCACTGGCCTTAAGTTGGAAGAAAAGCAAATGCAGAGGCCCAGTGACATGCCATTATCGTCCCTGCCGCCCCCATGTTTGGGGCACTGACGTGAGGTTTAAGCTTGAAATGAGGTGAAGAGATACCTACAGATCCCAATGGGTCTCAGGCAAAATGTGTTCTCACCCATTGGGGACCCATCATCCTCTCAGCTCCTGCAAAGTGTTCCACCAAGGTATGAAGTCTCTTCTTGGAGGCAAGCTCTTTCCCTTCCAACCCCCCCTTCTCCCCCCCTTCTCTCCCCCCCAGTCCCACCCCCCACTCGTGACTGGCACCTGGCTTCAGCCCTTTTCTTCCTCCAGCACAGGGTCCTGAGGGAATGTCTATGCTTTAGAGTTCATAGTTTCAAAATTCTGAGAAATGAAATGGAGAACACAAGTGTCTCTTTAGAATTTATCTTCTCTTGACAGTGGAGACGTGACTACTGTCTGTTTCAGCTGGAATTATAAAAATCCATGTGCTCATTCTATGTCCTAGATCTGAGGATAAGAATAATACGAAGAATAAGTTTGAAAATAAATGTGGACAACAGGGTTAGAAGAGCAGAAATTCAACCTTAGGAACCTTAGGAACCTTAGGAACGGTGTAGGTTTGCAGAAGAAACCTGCTGTTCTGGACTTCATTTCTTCTGTGGGAATTTATGGATTCCTGGGACTGGGAAGGTGGCTCATTGGGTAAATGCTTGCTGTGCAAGCATGTGGACCAGAGTTCGGATCCTCAGCACCCACGTAAATGCCAACCCATGGGATTGGCAGCTCATTTGTAACCCCAGCACTCAAGATGAGGAGATAGAGACCCACAGAGCAAGCTGGCTGTCTAGACAAGCTGAATCCAGGAACTCTGAGTTCAGGAGAGACCCTGTCTCATGTGTGTGTGTGTGTGTGTGTGTGTGTGTGTGTGTGTGAGAGAGAGAGAGAGAGAGAGAGAGAGAGAGAACATTCTAGATGTATTCTCTGCAAACTTTATTAACGAATAAACTTGGAAGATGTATTAAGTAGATCAGTCCATTATTCACAATATATACATATATCAAACCATAACTGTGTAGCTTAAGTACATGCAATTTTATTCATTAGTTATGCATCAATAAATGTGGAACAATTAAATTAAAACAGACTAGTATGAAGAAATACAAATAGGAAAAAGGGCAAGCAAAATATTTATTACTATATTCATTTTTATTTGTGTGTGTGTGTGTGTGTGTGGTTATGCATATACCACACTGTACATATGGAGGTCAGAGGACAACTTCTGGGAGTCTATTTTCCCTTTCTACCACACGTGAGCTCCAGAGATCAAACCTAGGCCATCAGACTTGGCAGCCGGTGTCTTCATCCACAGACCCAAAAGAAATATTTCACTGAACGAAAATAAGAAAGGCCTGGACTACCAGTTATGGACACAATGTCTAAGATTACTTCATACTGGCACAGAAAGAGATATTTTGAGATACACGAGGCATAGTATCAAGTGAGAAGACACAGTAGGGTTCTTCCCATGAAGATGCCAAGGTCTTGAAACCACTGTCCTCTCCTGTCCCCTGCTCTGTCACCTAATCTTAGATATTTGGTTTTGTTTTTAGTGTCTATCTAGTAATAGCATGGTGTAATAAGGTTTTGGATAATGTAAACATATACAAGTAGTTCTGAAGGGACGGCGTGTTCTGAGCCTCACTAAGAGTGAGGAGCTGTAAGCAGGAGCAGTTCCTGCCAAGCCCCCTTCTAGCAAACACTTGCTATAAGTCTTAGTCTTCTAAATGAAACTGCTGTGGCATTGCGTTAATTGGCTTTCCGTTACTGTGACAAAGACTTGAAACGATCAACTTATGAAGAGGAAAAAGGTTGGTTTTTGCTCAGGTTCTGAGGCTCTGGGTTATGATTAGCTGCACCAGTGACTCTCTGGCCAGGAGTGAGCAGCATATGGACGTCGCATCATCGACTTGCATGGGGCCGGGTAAACCTTGTTTTTTGATTTTGGAAGAGCACACAATACACTAAATATAAAGGTACAGTCACCAAATAAAACTGAAGTACGATCCTGGTTATACCCAGAACCATATACTCATGGGAAGCAACTGAACAGATTTAGTAAAATGTCAGAAGTAGCTATTACTCAGTTGTAAGATATGGGAAAGTTTCTTCATGACTTTCAAGATTCACCAAGTTTTTTTTATAATGGATATTTGCTAATTCTATTATTGAGAAAATATTTTAAAATCAACTATATAGTTAATTCTGACCACTGTGTCTGATTGGTCAAGTATTGAGCTGGGAAATGAGCAGACCCTTTATAAAACTGATGAGTGACAACTCACCCTGAAGCACAGGCTAGCCTTGATATCAGGATGTTTCCAACTCACCTCCCACACAGCAGGAATGACAGACATGTACTACTCTGCACTTGCTAGAACAAACTTCCTCCCTCCCTCCCTCCCTTCTTCCTTCTCCTTGCCCCCAACCCACATCTTTTTTTCATAGTGCTGGAGAGCAAACTCTGGTTCTCACTAATAACTAAACCACATCCCATCACTAGAACATACTTAAAATCATTTTTTAACATTTGCTTATTTTATTTTATGTGCATGAATATTTTGCCCACATGTGCTATATGGGTTCCTGGTGTTTGTGGAAGTCATAAGAGAACACTGGGTACCCTGGAGTTATGGGTAAGTGTGAGCTACCACATGGGTGCTGGGAACCAAAGCCAGGTCTTCTTAAGGCCCAGGCAACTTTTCAGCTGCCTCTGCCTCTCTGTCTCTCTGCCTCTCTGCCTCTCTGCCTCTCTGCCTCTCTGCCTCTCTGCCTCTCTGCCTCTCTGCCTCTCTGCCTCTCTGCCTCTCTGCCTCTCTGCCTCTCTGCCTCTCTGCCTCTGCCTCTTCTCTTCCTTCTCATCCTCCTTCTTTTTAGCTTTTTGTGATAGGGTTTCTCTATGTAGTCCTGGCTGTCCTGGAACTCACTATGTAGATCAGGCTGTCCCAGAATTCTCAGAAGTTCACCTCTCTCTGTCTCCCACAAAAAGGTGAGCTACTATGTCCAGCAGGGAAGATACTTTTAATGGAACATTTTACCACTTTTTATGCTCACTGCTGCTGATTTGAAAGAAAGAAAGAAACCTCTGCACACACAATCTATTCTGAAAACAACAGTAGTCTGACTACAGGCCTCACTTGCCTATGCTCTGCAGATTTTAAACGACAGTAGTAACTCTTTCCAAAGTCAAAAGTCCACTTCCCCCACGGAAGGAACTAAAATCAAATGAAGCAAACCGAAACAAGCCCACTTTTACTCTGGAATAATAATAGAGACACGGGAAATTCCTACGATGATATAGAAATGTCCCTTGTACCCGGTACCAGTTCCTTAGGAAAGGACTTTTAAATGTGGATCTATTGCTGATTTCAATCCTCTACTCCATAGTAGTGGGAAGCAGACAGTCTGAGCAAAAGCCCACCACCCCTTCTGTTTCTCAACTTTGAAAACACGGAAATCCCCCTTTTTTTCTAACTTCCTGAGGTTTACCCCAAGTCACAGATGTTTGAAGAGAAATCCAATCTTGTTCTGCACTCTGCTTATACTGTTTGGGAGAAGATCAAATGCGACCACTGAACCGGAAGGCCTCACTTACTGGGCCAAGAATCACAAGCAGACACTCAGCTCCGTCTCTCTGGTGGAAGAATTGGAAGAAGCTTGACTGGGAAGAAACAAACAACTAAACACAAAAGCACGCATCATTGTTTCCAAGCTAAGGGAGCCGCGTTTTTCTAATTTTTGTAATGGTGTTTTCTCAGACAGCTGAAACTGACCAGTTTAAGTAAACTTGAAGACAAAGTAAGTGCAGGACACATGAGTCTGCAGGAAGTCTGCCCTGATAACTAAGAAACTTCTTACAGAGCATGCATCAGGGGTGTGTTTTCAAACCCTCGTAAGCACACCCCAGCCTTCAGATATATCATCCCAAATTACAGACCCACAGCATTTGCCAATCACATGGCATCTATGAATTAGGTGGATCAACCCTTCATTTTGTGAAGGAACACATCTCTAGTGGAAAGGCTAGCATTAAGGTGTTGGATACATCTGGAAGCTGAGTCCAGATGTTCTGTTCCCTTGTGACAAGAGCAGCAGTGATGTAGAGGTGGGCAGAGCCAAACATGTTTTATACACCATTCTTCTTTCTTACCCCTGGTGCGGTACTTCTTCTATCCTTCCCAAACCAGTTTGTGTCATTTTTAGAATCCTGTCTTCTGCCAGGACGTCTATGGGAAGCAATTTGTCTTTTGTATGACCATGCATCCCAGCCTGCAGGTTCCCACCTGCTCTTGGATATTGTGATCAGCTACAGAGAGGCATCTGCTTCACCAGTAAGTCCACAGCAACAAGATAAACATAAAGAAGCAAAATTGCTGGGCAAGGTGGCATATAACTGTAATCCCCACACTGAGAAGGTTTAAAAAAAAAAATCAGGAGATCAAGGTCAACCTTGGTCATCAAGTTCAAGATCAACCCCAGTTAGTCTTAAAGGAGCCTGCCTCAAAGGACCAAACAATATAAAATTTTAAGAAAATAAAATTTATTTTACCAGAAAATAGCCATTGCTGGACCATGGTGGCATATGCCTTTAATCTCAGTACTTGGGAGGCGCGAACACCAGACAAGCCAAAATGTCTAATGATGCACTTAGCAGCCTAAAACCTTGTGAAGATTGAAAGGGAATGGCTCCAGTAGGCTCATAAGTTTGACTGCTTGGTCCCCAGCTGGTGGGACTGTTTGAGAAGAATTAAGAGGTGTGGCCTTGGTGGTGGAGGTAGGTCACTAGAAGTGCCTGGGCTTTGAGGTCCCAAAACTCCACACAATTCCCAGGTAGCTCTCTCACTCTCTTTCTCTGCCTCATGGTTCGACTCTCAACCACTGCGTAAGTGCCATGCCTGCCCACCTCTTACCACACTTTCACCATGAGGGTCACAGGCTCACCCGCTAAAACTTTGAGCAAGTCATCAAGTAAATGCTTTCTTTTATAAGTTGCATCGGTATTGGCAACTTATTCAGAGTAATAGAAGAGTAACTAAGACAAATCTATACCTGCTTGATTTATGTTCACGTGTTGCGTGTAATTATTAAAAAAAAAAAAACAAAAAAAAACCAATCCACGCTATTGCAAGCTACTCTCCAGCCGCAGTGGTCTCCCCGCGCCCCGATGGCTATCTCCATGTGGTGGTCTGAGGTTTGCTTGTCACTAAACTGCTGTTTTTCCAATCACCTATTCCCTGCAGCTAGCTGTTGCCAAATTTCAGCAGCTCGCCAACCCACGCTCCGCTGCGGTTACCTTTCCCCTGGAGCTCAGTTGAGTCGTACAAAATAAAAAACCCAGACAATCTTAGTTTAGAATCAACAGATAACACAACCGCTGGCCGTGTAATCTATTGTCCCAAGCTCATTAACTATTCTATGTTAGAAATCTTCCGGTGGCAGATTCTGGTAGATTCTGCCACCAGACCTAACAGTCCCTTGCCTTCCAAAGAAGGGATGTTCCCTTCCCTCAGTTCCCTCTTCCTCTCTCAGAACCGGAAAGCCCGCCTCCTTCTCGCCCAGTGATTGGCTTCTTGCCATCTTTATTATCTAATCAGTTAATTCAGGAAAAATTCTGCTACATACATGCCCCTTTCTAAACAATACATCTCGCAACCTGTGAGCAACCTAGGACCCCCACGTGCATCAAGTTGTATGTCCACCTCTCTCTGAAAATGGAATCAATTCTCTCCTTAATGACCATCAAAAATTGTGAAATTGATTTTTCATTTTAAGATTATAACATTAGGGCTGGAGAGATGGCTCAGCGGTTAAAAGCACTGACTACTCCTCCAGAGGTCCTGAGTTCAATTCCCAGCAATCACATGGTGGCTCACAACCACCTATAATGGGATTCAATGCCCTATTCTGGTGTGTCTGAAGACAGTGACAATGTACTCATATATAAAAATAAATAAATCTTAAAAAAAAAAAAAAAAAAAAGATTACAACATTAGGGGTTCTTGATCTAGCCTTTCCAATTCCCAGTTGCTATTATTAATCTTAAAATAACTTTCTTTTTAATTTATATGTTATAATTTATTATTTTATTTATATTTTTTGGACACAGGGCTTCCTGTCACCCAGGCTCATCTCAAACTCACTATATAGCTTAGGATAACCTCGAACTTCTGACCCAAGTGCTGAAAGTACAGGCATGTGCTACCACATCTAATTTATGATAAGCTGGGGATTGAAACCAGGGTTTCATACATGTTGACTGCCTATAATATACATGCCCTGCATATAACATTGAAGACTCATGGAATATCTTTCTGACAAACACATAAAGAGAAAACAGTCCATGCCTCATGTCTTCTGCAGTCAGCTGGAGACAGCCAGAGATTTCAGTGGAATTCCCAGAAGAGTTTTGATTGACACAGGACAGATTTTTATCCTATTTCATTTTGTATGACTAAGTAAAATCACACAGAAGCCCCAGAATGGAAGCTCTGAGCAGGCTGATTCCAACAGTCCCATTTGGAAGCATCAGTGTCATTTCTAACTCAAGGAGCAAGGCTGGAAGAAACACTGCAGTAGTCCAGGCTGGATCAGTGGGAAAAGCAAAGGTTTACATGTCTTTCAATCCATAAACAGTAAGTGCCTTACCCCATAAGGTAAGCTTGTGCCTTTAATGACGAAGGAGGAGTCAGAGTAAATAACGTCTGGCCTCACAAAATAATCATGAAGCTCATTTTAAAACATTTTGGCACAAATCAAGCTGGAGAAAATTGGGCCTGTGGTTAGAAAACACATCTATTTAAAAAAACGCTCTTTCTAAGGAAAATTTGAAAGACAGAAAAAGCTTTCATCCAAGCATGAGACACCTCATTATTTCAAAAATCTAACCAAAACTATTTTAAATGAGAGTCATTTCATGCACCATGCACCCACTATGAATGTCTTTAGACTTGGAGAGCAAATACAGAATGTTTAATAGGCCAGTTTCTGCAGTGTTTAACAAAGCAAGGCAACTGTTGACTGCATCGATGACGCCAACAGCCCGAAGGAAGATGACACAACCACAGTCTGAATGTTTCAGCCTGCTTTGTTAGAGAAATCTTTAAGTAATGTAAATACACAGTATCGGTTTTCAGTGGCCCATATAAGAACAACGCAGACATGACAGTACGAATCTGAAGAATATGTTTTCACTTTAATATGAAAAGGTTTATCAAAAAGTAACGGACAGATTTTAATGAAAACAAGTGTGCTGTTTTGTTGTGGTGATTTCTTTCTTTCTCTCTTTTTTCTTTCTTTCTTCCTCTTCCTCCTCCTGCTTCTTCTCTTCTTCCTTCTTCTTGATAATTTGACAAGAGCTAGGGTCTCTTTCTCTCTGACTGTCTCTGTTTCTCTCTCTGACTCTGTTTTTCTCTCTCTCTCTCTCTCTCTCTCTCTCTCTCTCTCTCTCGTGTGTGTGTGTGTGTGTGTGTGTGTGTGTGTGTGTGTGCGTGCATATGTGTGTGTGTATCTCTCTCTGCATGTAAGCTCTTAGCTATTTCTCCAGCACCATACTTGCCTGTTTTCATGCTCTTCACCGTGATTGTCATGGACTCACTCTCTGGAACTATAAATTCCAATAAATTTCTTCTCTAACTTGACTTGGTCATGGTGCCTCTTCACAGCAATAGAAAAGTAACTAATACACACACACACACACACACACACACTCATCCACAATATAATATATGGATATATTATATACTAGATTATATATTATGTTATATATATTCACATATATACTCATTTTATCAATTCTGTTTCTTCAGAGAACCTTCACTAGCACAGTACTCAAAGAAAAGTACTCAACACACTTCATGGGAATTCAAAATAGCCCAGAGCCTTATAACAAAATGTCAAAGCATAATCCAAAATAACAGCCCTGGAATAACAAGCAAATTCTCAACGCTCGTAGAAGAAGACATTCAGCAAATGCCAACACCAAAATGGCACGTACATTAGCATTAACTGGTAAAATCTTTATAACAGCTGTTACAAAATGCTCTGAGAAGCAAGGGTAAACATTTTTGGAAAAAAAAAAAAGCAGAGGGAAATATTCAGTAAGGAAGTAGCTGTGGGCTGGAACACGTCTCGGTTAGTACAGTGCTTGTCCGGCATGCATGAAGATCTGGGTTTAATCACCAGGATGGCATAAACCAAGTGTGGTGATCCATACCTGCAATCCCAGCCCTTGGGAGCTAGATGTGGAAGGATCACAAGTGTAAGGTCATCTTTGACTATATTTCTAACTAACCTAGGCCACTTGAGAAACCCCCCAAAACAAACCAAAGCAAAAACCTGTAATAAGATTTTTAAAAATGAAGTAGATGAGGCAAAAAAAAGAGAGAGAGAGAGAGAGAGCAAGAGAGAGAATCAAATCAAAATTCTATAAATACACATAAAAGGTCCCTGTGCTCAAAGAGCTATCTTTAACCTAATCCAATCAAAAGGAGAAGAATGAAAAACTGTCGCAATTCATAAGAGAACAAAGGTCCACACCAACAGACTGGATCCAGTCACAGATGTCATCAGACTTGCAGCACCTACTAAAGCCCCGAAGTCCTAGTGATAAGCCAGGGAAGCACTGTGACAGAGATACTGGGAGCACAAGGTGGGAGTGGCCAACCAGAGAGCAGATGATCATCATAGCTATATGACAGCACCAGGCTGGCCTCCAAATGACAGACACACAAAATCAACACTGCTCTGTTTCTTTCATGCAAAAGTCTATGTGGAAGCCCCAAAGGGCTGGGCTCCAGGCAGACAGAAGTTTTCTGGCCAGACATATATTAAGCACTCAGGAGGTACAGGAATGGGGACACTACACTTGGCTGAGTTTTAGAAAGAGTTGTTTCATTTCATTCTCATGAATGTGGACGAGTGGGTGTGTGCATGTGTTTGCAGATGCCTTAGCATCCTGTGGAACCTGAGTGACAGGTGCTTTTGAGCCACTGGACTTGAATGTTGAGAACTGAACTGAACTATGACCCTCAGCAAGGGCAGCAGCCACCTCAGCTGGTAGGACATCTCTCCAGCTTGTTGACTGTTTGGTTTTTAAAATGGAGACTTCCCCTGAAGAAACTACTGTTGTAATCTTGACCAGAACATACTTACTGCCACATACTGGGTCTCAAGCCAAACTGCAAACTGCTTCTCCACTGTGGACAGCAAGGTGTCTATCAAAAACCCGGGAGTTCCAGAGAAACAACCAGAAGATTGAGGATAAGGGAGTCTCTGTCTTTATTCTCCTATAGAAATAACAAAAACAATGATTGAATGAACAAGGAAGAGATGCAAACCTGCAAAAAGGGAGGCTTGTCAAAAGGAAAAGTCCAGGAAACAGGTATGAGGCCCATACCAAACCAGAGCTGAGCACTGAGATGCCTAGAGTGTCAGCAGCTGCTCTGCCCCATTCCACCCCCCTGGGCTCTGAGCTTCTTCTGTACCCCACACTTTAGAACCCAAGAAGCAATGGCATTCCTCAGACCTGGAACCCAGCCGCCTGTGCAATAGGCACAGTTGTCTAAAACAATGCCATTGGCACTCACTGCCCCACACCTGCTGAACTCACCTGCTTCCGAGTTCTGAGTCCCACCTCTTCAACCACTGTCCTAATGGCTTCCTGTGTTCAGATCCACACCCAAAGCAGATCACCTCAGCCGAAACAGCCCTCCAGGAGAGAAAAAGAACACAGTGGCAGGAAACAGAGTCCTATCATGAGCCGCTTTGTCCTTATCACTTTCTTTCTGATAGTCTATTGCTGGTAAATTGCTCACCTGCCTCCTTCCCTCTCTCTTCTCTTCCTTCCTTCCTTCCTTCCTTCCTTCCTTCCTTCCTTCCTTCCTTCCTTCCTTCTGTGCTACTGAGCTGAGCTTCTAGCATAGCTGAGTGAGTACATGATGGTAGTCTTAAGTGTATCCTTCAGGTGGCCTTTGAAATTCTGCTTCTGAAAAAACTCCAGGCTTTCAGTGATGTCTTCTGATGAGGTGGCATAATACCATGTCACCAGTACATTTACTCATACTTAAAAATAAGTTTTTAAAAAAGAGAACATAGAGTTGGGGAGGAAGGGGAGGTGAGGGTAGATTGTTCGTGTTTGTTCCATTGCTGTGTACTTTAATGCTAAATTCTATACCTGAAGGTCTAGGCCTCACAGTGACTTCTGTTTACAAGCTTTTGCTGTGCAAACCTTGTTTCTTAATTTAAAACTACTGACTAAATAAAATTGGCTACAGCCAATTACCAGAGGGATTAGAGGTAGGTGGGTTTTGAGTGACCTTTTTGGAAGAGGAGAGGCCAGGGGTAGAAGGAAGAAAAAGAGAGAGGACAGGGGGAAGTCACCATGGGGGGAGCAGAACCGTGAGCACCTGGCCAGGAGAAACAGCAAGTGTCTGGGGTATACCACTGGAAGTAGAGTCGGGGTTACCCTCCAGTAATTGTCAAGGCCAAATAGAATAACCATAGTTTTGTTCATTTGTAAGCTATTCATTGATAAAGCTATTCATTGATAAAGCTATTCATTGATAAGCCTAAATTGGTTCTACAACCATCTAGGAGAATGGAGGTGAACACAATCAAAACACATGTCTAAAATTCCCAAGAAATAAACAAATCATATCTTTAAAAATTAAATATAAAGTAAGCAGAATAAAAAAATGAAAAGTTTTGTAGATTTTAGAAATAAAACATTAGGTTCAATTAGCTTCTTATCTCAAAATCAAAGTTTTTTATAATGTTTGATAATTTTTGTTGAATTTGACATAACAAAGCAAGAATTTCCAACCCCCCCCACATGTTTTATTTATTTATATCTCTGCGTGTATATTTGTGTGTTTCTGTACCCCAGCATGTTTATAACAGCCAGAGGACAACTTGGAATAACAACTTTTGAGAGTTCTCTTTCTACCATGTGGGTCTCAGGATTGAATTTTGGTCATCAGGTTGGGAGCAAGTGTCTTTTTACCTGCTAAGCTACCTGACTGGCAGTGCAGCTATCTTTCTGACCCAGCAACTAACTTTTTTAAGTGTATAAAAGATAAAATGAGAGACTGGAGAGATTGCTCAGCATTTAAGAACACTAATTGCTCTTCTAGAAGACCTTGGTTCAATTCCCAGCACCCACATAGTGTCTCACAACCACCAGAAACTCCAGTCAGGGGATCCAGTGCTTTCTTCTGGCTGCCACAGGCACACAGATATACATGGAGGCAAAACACCTATATGCAGAATAAAAATTAAGGTTATTAGCTGGGCGATGGTGGTGTCTACCTTTAATCCCAGCACTTGGGATCTCTATGGGGCCAGACTGGGCTACAGAGAGAGAGTACAAGGACAGTCAGGGCTACACAGAGAAACTATGTCTCAAAAAAAAAGAGTTAAATAAAGTTGTGCTAGGGATATAACTTAGTTAGGTGAGTACCTGCCTAGTTCATGTGAAGCCGTAAGTTGCCAGATGTGATGGTGCACACCTGTCACCCCAGCACTCAGAAAATGGAGGTAGGAGAATCAAAAATACAAGCCATCCTCTCCTACACTGGGACTTTAGGGCTATTCTGGGACACATGGCACCTTGCCTAAAATAAAACAAAAGTGGATCATTATACGGATAGAAAGATAAGAATATGGAGATGTATGTACATACAAAATGTACAACAGAGTAGATGTGATGAATATGTAAGTGAGCATGAAAGTTTTTAAATCAATTATTATACATTTGTAATATTCACAACAAAACGCTGAGAATCATTTTCTGTTGTCAGGTCCCTAGTCTATTTACTCACCCGGTTCTTCATCAGGGTTGATAGGTCAGTGGCTTTCGTCTTCAGGAAGTGCCTTGCTATGCTCAGGCTTGGTGGGCCTTTATTCACTACTGGTAAATGAAGAGTTTTTGATTTGTAGTTTTCAGTCTGCTTATTTCTATTCTTAGAACCTTATAATTAACTATTGGGAATGTGCTATCATGGTACCCAGGGTTATCCAGGGCCAGGCCTCAGACACAGGCGCAGACTTCATGATGCATTGAATCATTATTCAAACACAAGGATGCAAACCAACATGGTGGCATTGAATGGTGACTACAAATGTGGGGTGAAGCAGAAACCAACCTGGGACTTTCTAATACTGTCCCTTCCACAGGTCTATAATAGGAAGAATTATTTTTTGACTCAGGTAGCTCAGGCTGGCCTAGCTGAGGATGATCTTGAACTCCTGCTCCTCTTGCCTCCAGCTTCTAAGTGTCACATGTGCCAAGGCCTGAACCCAAGTCTTTCTGAGAGCTGCAGTAGAGAGGTTTAACTGACTGAGAGGTTAAATTGATTGCTTTGATCAAATAGAACATTTTAAGTCATAAAAGTGAGAATGAGTGATAATTCCTCAAAGTATTAAGAAAAGCTTTCCGATCTTCTTGGGATAGCGTCTGGAGTCAAAAGCAACATTAAGGAAAATTTGAAATACCATGGGGGGAAAAAAAACTTTATGATTATGCTCTATAAAGCCTAGCTCCTTCATAAAGATGATGTACAAGGGACAAGGAGAGTCATACATCTGAAGGAATGGCAGGCCAAGGTGGTTCCATTATGCTTGAAATGGCTCAATGTAAACAAATTGCACTCAATCCCTGGGCATCAGAGAGAAGCAGGTTGCTTGCTTTGATAAAAAACTCAAAAGGAAAAGTGTGGTGGTTTGAATAGGAATGGCCCCTGTAGACTCATGTGTTTGAACCACTAGCCCATGAGGAGTGGTATTATTAAGAGGTGTGGCCTTGTTGGAGGAAGTGTGTTACTGTTGGGGCAGGCTTTGAGATCTCTGTGCTCAAGTTCTGCCCAGTGTGGAATTCCAGCCTCCTTCTGGCTGCCTTTGGATCAAGATATAGAACTCCTAGCTCCCTCAGCACCGTCTCTGCCTGCATGCTGCCATGCTTCCTGCCATGATGACTGAACCTCTGAACCTGTAAGTCAGCCCCAATTAAATGTTTGTCTTTGTAAGAGTTGCCTTTGTCATGGCATCTCTTCTCAGCAATAAAACCCTAAGACAGCCAGAAAGAAAAGTCAGTCAAGCAGGGATTTATGGACAACACTTCTAAGCAAAAGCTTCGTGAGAATCATCAAAAGATGCCATTACTGGACCCCTCTACTAAAGAAAAGGGAGTCTAAGACCAAGGTTCATCCCAGATCCCAACGTGAAGAGCTCATGAGGGTGAGTCATGCTAGCCCACAGTCGGAACAGAGAAACAACTCTTTTATTGTTGCTGTTCTAAGAAATAAAAACCATGGTCCCTTTCCAGAAGCGCCTTGAGTCATTGTAGGCTTGGCTACAGGTGAACAGAAAATGCAGGAGCCCTGCTGGAGTCTGCTCATGTTGTTACAGCCCCAACCCCCAAGCCCCAGGCCAGCTTTCCCAACATCCTGCAGAGGTGACAAGGGCATGGTAAACTCTAAAATAAACAAGATGTAAAAGTTGGGGACAGACCCATGCACTCAACTTTATTAAGAGATAAACAAACATCCCTGTGCTCAAACAGCATGCTTGCTGTTCTGGGCTAGCACCCAACTTTGCAAAGCCATAAAATAAACTGCCTAGTGTTTGGGGCTCGGAGTCTCCAGTGAGGACTGTGAATCTTTGTTCCTCACACTGTATGCTTCTGACATTGGGGGATTCTTTGTTATCATAGAATAACTGACCTCTGCTGACTGATGCAAACAACACAACGGTCAGCAAAGTTAGGGTTCAAGTGGTTAGAAAGTTAAATAACAATATAAAAACATCAAGTGTTTCTGATGAGTGATGAAGTATCCAGCACTGGTGATGTGCTCTAAGTTTAAGAAGGAAAAGTAGCCTAATCTGAAGTCTGTGTGTGTGTGTGTGTGTGTAAGATGTATTTATTTTATGTATCTGACTGCTCTATCTGCCCAGAAGAGGGCATCAGATCTTATTACAGGTGGTTGTGAGCCACCATGTGGTTACTGGGGATTGAACTCATGACCTCTCAAAGAGCAGACAGTGGTCTTAATTACTGAACCATCTCTCCAGCCCCTGATCTGCATAGTTTTTAACACTAAAAACTGCAAGCAAATTAATAGAATGCAGTAGACTACTGTGAAGTCATTAGAACGATAGTATAGACAATTTCAAGGCATACGAAGTGATCACATCATATTGTTTAAAAATTAAAAATAGGGGCCCAGCTCGGAAATTAAAAGCACTTGCTGCTGCTTTTGCAGGGGAACCCAGCAGCCATGTGGTGTCTTACAATCATTGGTAACACAAGTTCTAGAGGCTCTGATTCCCTCTTCTGGCCTCCAGTACACACCAGGCAAAAGAGAGGGGACTGGAGACATGACACAGTCATTGACTATGGGCATTTGGATCCCAGGTCCCTCCTAACAAGCTGGGAGTCCCTTCAAATGCCTGTCACACTAGCTGGAGGGGTAAAAACAGAAGCATTGCAATAGCTTCCTGGTTTTTACTTTAGCTGAGATGGAATCTCAGGCTCAGGAAGAAACCCTGCCTCAGGGGAATAGGGAGGGGACAGTGGAAGAGGACACCTGACACCCTCCTCTGATCTGTGTACACTCGCAGGCAAACATACAGGCATGCACATGTATTCACACAGACACAAACATACACATGTAAAATAATTTAGTTTAAAGGGAGAGAATTATATTAGGCTGAACTGAAGGGCGCCAGGGAAACACTTAGTGATGCTGACATAAAAGAAAAGACAGTGAAGAAATCTTCACAGAGAGCCCTTCATCCACACCAAAGCAATTCAGGGTCTGTGCATTGGTTTTTGAAGTGAATTACTTTATCCATGCCCCTCAAACACAAGCTCTCATTACTATTAACACTCATGTCCCTGCTCTGCTTTCTGGCTCTCTCTACACAGCCCCCTCTGCCTGTCTGCACATCCTCACCCTTACCCTGTGATTTGTTGCAGGCTGCCTAGAAAACACAGCCCTTCCTACGTCATGGGCGTAGTGCCTCGTAGTGACATGGGCTGGACACTGTCGTCCCAGCATCTCATCCTCCAGCCTGCTGCTGTCTCTTCATTCCTATTGAGTGGTGCCACAAGCCACCTTAATTATCTAAACTAGAATTCTGAGTGTGTCCTACAGTCCTTGTGTGCTTGCCAAGTCTCTGTCTCTCTTTTTACTTCATGCCGCCCAGGGAACCACCCCGCCCCAACCCCATCTCTCTCAGGGATGCTCTAGTCCAGTCATCCTCCTTCCCCCTTGAATTGTGACACCAGTCCCTTTCTAGTTGTGCTCTTCTCCATGGTCAATCATCACTCTATTCTTTCCTGAGACAGGGTCTCACTAGGCAGCCCTAGCTGGCCTGGAAATCATTACGTAGACGAGGCTGGCCTGAGACTCAGAGATCTGCCTGCTTCTGGCCACCAAGTGCTGGGATTAATGATGTATACCATCATTCCCTGTTAAACTTCGCTTTTTGTTCAACTTCCAAAGCTTTATACTCTGTCCTCAAGGTGCAGCCCAGCTCCAGCATATGCTTCTAAAAATACACTTATATGTCTTTGCTGTTTTCAATCCTTTGATGGCTTCCTGAGAATTCAAGAAAGAAAGAAGGGAAGGAAGGGAGGGAAGGAGGGAGGGAGGGAGGGAGGGAGGGAGGGAGGGAGGGATTCTTCCTGCCAAAATATCTTAGACATATGTGGACAGCCATAGCTTGGCAGAAGAAGAAAGCTGATTTAGAGACCTGAATATGAAGATCTGATCTACTCACCATGAAATGGATTGACTTCATTTCTTTATTTTGTTTTGTTTATTGTATGAGTGCATGCATACATGCCACAGCACATGTATGGGGGGCAGAGGACAACCTGGAGCAGATACTCCTTCCATCATGTGGGACCCAGTCATCAAACTCAGGTCATCAGGCTTGGTAGCAGGTACATTTATCCACAGAGAAATCTCACTGGCTCCTTTCTTTTTTCTTTTCTTTTTTCTCCCTCCTTCTTTCCCTACCTTGATTCCCTTCCTTCTTTTTTCCTTTGCTCCCTCCTTTCCTCCTGACTTCTGTGCCGCTGTCCCTTCTTCCCTCCCCTCCCCTCTCCTCCCTCCCTCCCTCCCTCCTTCCCTCCCTCCCTTCCTTCCCCCTTTTTCTTCTTACTTTAACTCTCAGGGAAGCATCAAAGGATTGAAAACAGTGAAGACATATAAGGAGAACTGTAATTTAAGAAGCTCATGCTGTGGCCGGGATGCAGTCTGGGGACAGAGACAGCCAGCCTCTTCATTAACATCGGGTTGCCAGCCTGGCTTCCTCTTTCCCATTCCCATCCTGCTCTCACCGAGCTTTTCTCTGATTCCCGCTTTCCCCCACCCGAGCACAGCCCAGAAACCGTCTCTGAGTCCTGCTTCATGAAGGTCTCTAGGATGTTTTCTTCTCGCCAACCTCCTTTCTGTCTGACACAGCCCTCAACAACACACAAGCATCATTGATGTGTTCTTGGGTCTTTCCCACAGCTGGGTATACTGCAGGGATCTCACAGCGTGTCCTATTCACCATGGCTCTGGCACACAGTCGATCCCCAGAAATTGTTAACTGAATGGCTGCCTAAGCGCTCTAGTTAGTGACAGGATATGAAGACTAAACAGGATGGAGGAATTTGGACGCTGGCTGGGTGATTAGGAGAACCAGAGAACTGCAAACAGGAGGCAAAACTGCAGGCAGGAAGTTTGAGAAGTCCTATGCACAATCCCTAGTGACTCTTAACTGACAAATCCCAGTGGAAGAGACAAATACAGACACTTTCTCACGTGACCACAGTGGTCTGTCCTCCAAGATCTGTGGCACCATGGGAGATGTGTGGGCTCAGCTGAGCCAACACCAGTGGAGCAGCCAGTCGTGCGGGGCTGCGGGGGTGGGGGTGGGGGGCGGGGGGCGGGGCAGCCGGGGTGCCGGGCTACAGGGGGTGCGGGGTGAGTTGTGTGAGATAGAGAAGCAGGGCTGAAAGAGAGAAATAAACCAAAGTTAACGAAGATGGAAACTGAAGTGGTTTGCTGCAGCAGCTCGCCTTCCTACGGCGGTGGTCTCCGGATCGTGGTAATGTTTTTTTATATTTAATCAAAGAAAAGGTAATCCTAAAAAAGTAAAACAGAAAGAGGAAGGAACATGTTATTAGCCACTTTCCCATCACTATAGTGGTGTGCCCGAGACAAAACACACGTAAGGAGAAGGCAGCGCCTTTATTTAGCTAGAATTTATTGAGATTTTTAGCCCATGGCAGTGGCCTTGTGACTTTGGATCTGCAGGGAGAAGCACATCAGAGCTGGAGCACATGGCAGAGTTAAGTGGCTCACTTCAAGACCAGAAGGAAAGACACAAGCAGAGGAAGAAAAGGCCATAGTCCCAGGGTCCCCTCTAGGTCAGGCCCCTCAGAAACTGAAGCACCTTCCAGTGGGCCCTACCTCTTAAAAGTTCTGTTCTCTGAGCCAAGGACAGGACTCAGTCAGTAAAGGGCTTGCTTTGCAAGCATTGAAGACCTGAAATCAATACCCCAAACTATACTAATTTAGAAAAAAAAAAAAAAAGCCAGACACGATTGTACACTTACAATCCCAGCTCTGGAGAGGAAGAGACAGGTGGATCCCTGGGGCTTCCCAGGGAGTCAGTGTAGACTACTTAGTACATTTCAAGTCAGACAGAGATCCTGCCTCAAAATAAAGGACCAACACTGGAGATTGTCCTTCGGCCCCACAGGTATGTGCACTCACACACATTCTCTCTCTCTCTCTCTCTCTCTCTCTCTCTCATTTCCCAGAGGGGTCACCTTGAAAAGCAAGCATTTAACATACTCAACATTCAAACTACAGCAAGTATTTCATTGCTGCTAAGGACAGATCGAGTTGTGATGTAACTATACAGAGAAAATTATGATTTAAAGTTATCATTGCACCATCTTAGTATTCTTCCTGGGCAGAATATATTCTAAGGCACAGAATAGTAAAGGAATCCTAAGACTTATGTGTTAAATATTATTTATTTGTGTGTGTGTGTGTGTGTGTGTATGTGTGTGTGTGTGTGTGGCACTCACAGGAACACATACATCATGTGTGTATATGTGCCTAAATCTGAAAAATAACATTGGATTTCTCTGGAGCAGGAGTTACAGGCAGTTGTGAGCCATCTGATGTAAGTTCCAGGAACCAAACTTAGATCTTGTGGGAGAACAGCAAGTGTTTTTAACTGCTAGGTTTCTATTAACAGTGATAGTACTGTTATTATTATTATTCTGAAATCATTTTATAATTTCAGGAGAATGCAACTGACTGTTCATAAAGACCTCTCTCTTCATATATATGCATATATATGCATGTGCATACACACGTGTCTCTAATGTTAAATTTGAGTCGGCAGTATCAGTACAAGCTTGTGAGTTTTAAGAAGTTCCAGTATTTCCTAGATTTGTCCTCTGCAAAGGCCTGGACATAAAGGCAGCACATGTGTGGCCTTTAAATACCACTTCCCATGAAAGCAACCAAGACTCCTTGGAGACATGAGAGATTTTATGTCTATAAATATAAGCATACAGTGCTGTGCTTCCCCACTGAGGTCAGAAAGACTACTATCCTAAAACCAAACTACCCTCACGGTTTAGCAGACAAGGCCGGAGTGTGGCGAGGGCCATTAATGTGGAAAATTGTATTGCATGTTGTTGCTTGGTGTTTTATTTATTTGCAAAATTTTTTTTACATCTTTATTTTTTTATTAGTAACTTTTTTTTAAAAAGTTAATCAAAGGCTTTATAAGTTTGGTAATGCTCAAAAACAAGATGCCCATACAATCAGAAGTGTAACCCAATACCCAACCCAGATATACCAACTATCTTTGACTGTCGGAGACACACGAACATCTGCCTCCATGTTTTCTCTCTCTCTCTCTCTCTCTCTCTCTCTCTCTCTCTCTCTCTCTCTCTCACACACACACACACACACACACACACACACACACACACACATCTCCTAGGTCCTCCTCCTCTCCTTGCTACTCCTCTTTCTCTCCTTACTCCTTTGCAAAATATTTTTAACACTAAACTTTATTTTGAAAAGCAATTAGTTTGTAAAATCAGACCACTACCCATATGTTAGTTTAGAAAGAGAAGTAAAAACTACCAAAGTGGATATTTACATTTGTTTAATGACTGTGGACAGAGCAGGAGGAGCTGAATTAAAGGTGGAAATAGCTTGGGGAGTACTGAGCCCAAGCACTGCTGTTAGGAGATCCCTGTCACTCACTGACACAGAGGGCAGTGGCTGCTGGTGGAGGACGCTCACACTGCCCACGTGGTCCTTCACGAAGTCACTTGCAGTTCCTCCTTCTGGTGTGCATTTCACTGGCCACCCACCTTCACATCCTAGCCCCGTTCTTTATCTCTGAGACTAGCACATCTCAGCCAGCAAAAGATCAAATCTGTCTCCGCAGCCGTGTTAGCTCACAACGCTGTTTGTTCCCAAATTTCATGTGAAAATATGCCGGTTTTTAAAGATGGAAAACACCAAAGTGGAAAGGCAGATAGGAGAACCACCAGTTAGTGAAGAGAGAGCACAAACCCCCTTTTACCATGGATATTCCGCACCCGCTGCTCACAGCCCGCTGCCTGCACACACACACACACACACACACACACACACACACACACACACCGCTGCCTGTACCCCGCTGCCCTGGTTTCTCTTACCGGCCCAACTGCTTCATAGCTGCTGAGTTTGCAGCCCTGGCTCGAAGGTGCATGTAGCAGTGACACATTCAGTATTTAACTTCCAAAAGTAAATCTGTCCAGTGGCATCTAGATTCGAGGCCAGAGGAGACCTGCTCCCTCCTGGCCTCATGGACTACTTTCTGATGAGCTGGTAGAAGTCACAACCTGAAATGAAAGAGACCTGAGACCTGAGCCAGAGGAAGAGCTCCAGCCCAGAGTCGAAAGGACAAGCTCTGTCCAAGTGTGCTTCCTGTTTCTCCTATTAAACATTTTTTTTTCTATTTTTGTTGAGACAAGATCTCTGTCTTGGTTGGGGTTTCTATTGCTGTGAAGAGAAACTGTGACTGTGGAAACTCTTACAAAGGAAAATACTTAATTAAGGCTGGCTTACAGTTCAGAGGTTTAGTCCATTATCATCATGTTGCAGGCAGACATGGTTCTGGAGCAGGATCTTAGAGTTCTACATATAGATTGGCAGGTAGCAGGAAGGAGAAGCACACTGGGCCTGGTTTGATTATATGAGACCCAAAGTCCACCTCCAGTGACACATGTCCTGCAACAAGCCACACCTCCTAATAATACCGTAACTCTCTCTCTATGGGCTTCTGGGGGCCATTTTCATTCAAACTACCACAATCTCTCTATGTAGTCCTGGCTGTCCTGGAACCTGACGCATAGAGCAGAGTGGCCTTTAACTCACAGAGATCTATCTGTCTCTGCCTCCCCAGTGCACCAATTAAAGGTATGTGCCTCTATGCCTGGCCTCCTGCCCCACCCCCCCATTTCCCTTCCTTCTGTCTGTCCTTCCTTCCATCCATCCATCCTTCTTTCCTTCTTTTTTGAGACAGGATCTGCTGTATCCCAGTTCCCCCTTGAACTTGCTATTGAGTCAAGGATGACCCTGAACTTCTGCCTCCAGCAGATAGGTACTACCACGTCCTTTCATGTGGTGCAGGAAGTCAAACCTAGGACTTGTGAAGGTTAGGCAAGCACTCCAGCTATCGAGCTACATTCCCCAGCCTAGTTTTGTAAAAACACATTTCGCCTTTATAGAATTGAGATTCAACCTTTCTGGAGAGAGGTCCTTAAACCAGACACCACGAAGTGATCTGCAATGCGATCTTTTCCACCTGGTGTCCTAGTTGAATCTACACTCATTTTCCTTGCTGTACACAGAAGCTACTGACAGGGGCATGGCCCATATGCCCCTTGTGTGAGCTGTGCACAGGCTGAAACGGAATTATTTTTTATCTCTGTTACAGATGTGAGTTTGTGTTCCATTTTTAACTCTGACGTCAGCACAGCACTGGTTGCCCGGGAGATAAGAATCTGGGTAACTAGAGAAGGGTGGCCTGAGGGGTGGTGAGTTTTGTTTCTTTCTTGTCTTGCTCACACACAGCTTCCAACTTACTCAGACCCATGATAGATCTACTGCCAAAGAGGGCAAGTGGGTATAGCTGACCCCTAGCCCGGTGGCAGCATCTGGACCAGCAGCGCTCTCCCTGATGACCTGGCCTCTTCTTAGGATCCACATACTCAAAGGAGCCCACTCTGGCCTCTCTGGCTGGGTCAGGTCTCACTGTGTACCCTTGGCACCCAGAGCTTAACCAATGTTGCATGCAAGTCTGTTGCAATTTTCCATGTAGTCTAGTATTTGGTTAATTCCTTTATCTGTGGACATAAGAGTAAGTAAAGACTGTGTCTGCTTTTGAGTAAGAAATGTTCCCCTCTAGGTGCGCGTGTTTGAACACTTGGTGTCCAGCTGGAGGCGCTGTTTTGAAAGCATGGAGCCTTGAGGAGGTAGTCAAGCCTAGCTGGAGGAAGTGGGTCTCTGGGGGTGTGGCCTTTCTGCTATCCGGCTCTTGTAACCCTGCCTTTTCCACTAGGATGGACCGTACCCTTACACTGTAGCCTAAACAGCCGGTTCCTTTCTTCCTTCAGTTGACTCTTGTCAGGTATTTGGCCACAGCAATGAGAAAATAATTAATACAGTTCCCTCCCCAGAGTAAGTTCTTACTGTGGTTCCCCACAGGCTCCTGTTTTGAACGCTTAGTTCCCAATTGCCAGTGTAATTTGGGAGGTGGGGCTGGTTGGAGGAAGTGAGACACTGGGGACACGACTTTGAAGGTTACACTGGGTCCCAGTGTGATCCCCTCTCTGAAGTAAGTTGCTCTGCCCTGGCACCTTCCTGCCAAGATGGACAAACACCTCAGAAAGCAGGTCTTTCTTTCTGAAGCTGTTCTCAAGGGGATTGGTAAAATACTTCAGTGGGTAAAGGCACCTGCTGCCAAGCGAGATGACCTGATTTGATCCTTGCGACCCAGAGGATAGAAGAGAAAAGACTCCCTCAAATGGTCCTCCGACCTTCATACATGCCATGGTACATGTGTTCTCCACTCCCAAATAAATATAAAGAATTGTTTAAAAAAAAAAGTTTAAGTTTTTCTGTCAAGATTTTTGTCTCAGAAGTCATGACTACATTACTACAGGTACCTTGAAAAGAATGTATTCCTGACTAATGTCAGGGGAAAGGGCCCTAGACCAGGGCTGCTTAAACATTTTCTGCTATGGCCTCTTCTCACCTGAGAAATGTTTACACAATCTCAGATATATAGGTGCATATAATAGTTGTACAAATTGTCCTAGCTAGGGCTACTAATGAAATAGTACACAAGTGCATCATGGGACTCCATGCAAATTCACTTTTATCTTTAAACAATGATATATACTAGAAAATATTGTAAATAATTTTATTTTTCGCTGGATATCAGTAGTTGTTTGGTTTGTGTGCTGGCTAGTTTTTATGTTAACTTGACACAAACTGAAGTCATCTGAGAGGAAGGAAAACTAAATAGAGAGAATGCCTCCCTAAGATTGACTGCAGGCAAGCATATAGGATATTTTATTATTAATGTTTCTCTACTGATGTGGGAGGGCCCAGACAATTGTGGGTGGTGCCACAATGGTGGCCCTGGGTTCTATAAGAAAGCAGGCTGAGCAAGCCATGAGAAGCAAGCCAGTAAGCAGCACCTCTCCATGGCCTCTGCATCAGCTCCTGCCTTTAGGGTCTCTGTTCTGCTTAAGTTTTTACCTTAGTCTTCTTCAGAGATGGACTGCGAATGTGGAAGAGTAAGTCAGTAGACACTTTTGTTCACAACTTGCTCTCTGCCATGGTGTTTTATGCCTGGTACTAGAAACCTGTCCAACTACCAGGGCTAGCAAAGTCAAGAATCTTAGCATCTTGAGGAAGAACCTACAACTGACACTTTAGTGAGCTAGCACAACCCCTATGTGCATTCTAAATATTGGTCTTTATAGTCCTGGTAAATGTAGTTAGTCTTCACTGCTCACCAAGGAAAACTTTCTTTGCAACAGACAGACACCATTACAGAAAAATTACAGTCAAGAGTCAGAGTTGTCTCCAAGCATACGTCTGTAACACAACTCCTGCACCTAAGGCTCAGGCATCATTGAGGAAGACATGACAGGAAGATTTTAAGAACCAAAGGAACAGGAAGTTTGATGAGACATTGTGTGTCTTATAGAGATCACTGCCTAAAATGAGCTGAACAAGGAGGATACCAATACACATGGTATTATGGACGTGGGAAGTGTATGTGCTCTCCACTCTTGACACAGAACTAGAGGCAACGAGTGCTGAGAACAAGAGATAGTCTTCCCCAGGCAAGATCACACCAACTGGTTATCCAATTCTAGATGGTCATCCCTGAAAGCATATACATACAAGTAACATTACACAGACTGAGTAGAATGTATTTAATCTATCTATCTATATCACAATAATTACAGAGGCCATTGAAAGAAAGCAATGGGCAGGTGCATGGGAATGGTTAAAAGGAGAAACAGGAAGGGAGAAAGTGACATAACTATATTACAATCTCAGAAAAATTACTTACAAAGATTGCTGTGAATTCTGCAAACCTAAATTCATTTTACAACATGTTAGGAAACTCGGTTCAGGAACATCACTTTAAAAAAATCACTTTTTAAAAAAGTTTTATTTTAAAAAATTATCATACAATGTATTAAATGATTGTCATTATGTTTTTTTTTTTATTATTTTGTTTTAAGTTACACATGTTAACACTTTCTCACTGCCCTAACTTTTCTGATGATGGTAAAAAGCAATAATTCAGAGTGTGGGAGTTCCATGTGTACTTGAAGGAGCTGTCCTTCAGGCTAAAACCTGCCCCACTGAGGCTCTCAGGATTAAAGGTTGTCAATTGCCTTCACTGTCCCTAATGTCTCTTTCACAGACAAGACAAGACAGGTTTTCTAGGTGTTGCAATTCCAGGAGGTTTTGCTCCCATGTTGTCCCCATCTCATTACAGAATTTCAAACATAGTTTTAGTAGAACCTCCTTCCCTTCCCCACTTCCCTCATTCCCTCCCTCCTCTTCCTACTTCCCTCTTCCCCTCCCCACTTCCCTCATCTCCTCCCTTCTCTTCTCCCTCTCCTTCCCACTTCCATCCTCCCCTCCTCACCCAACCTCCCTCCTTCCTCCCATCCTCCCCCCTCATCTCTCACCTCCTCCTTCCCTCTCCGACTTCTGTCCCCTAAGCTCCCCTTGTACTGCCCTCCTTTTCTACTTTCATGTCACGATTTCTTTTTGCTCTCCTCAGTACCTCTTTTTATTTAACTGACATGTGCAACCATTTATAATTGTATGCATTACATGATAGAATCTACATTTGATGGAGAACATGGTTTTTCTTTTTTCAGGGTTAATTCATGCATTAATATTATACTTCCCAGATCCACTCATTTTCCTGGAGAAGTTTATAATTTATTTTTTCTTATGGCAGAATAAAATGCCCTCATATATATGTATCCCATTCTTGTTACACATTCATCTGTTGATGAGTTACCTGGGCTGGTTTCATTCTCTTGCTCTTGTGCACAGAGCATCATTAAACATAGATATGTCTCCGTGTTAAGAGTTCTAGCCAGACAATGCTTGTACACACTCTTAATCCCAGCACTCAGAAGGCAGAGGTGGGCAGGTCTCTGTGAATCTGAGGCCATCATGGTCTACAGAGCTGGTTCTAGGCAACCAAGGGCTATAAGGGTCCATGATTCACTGAAGAATGATACCCCAGACTCAAATAGTATGTAAACACAAAGAGTGTTTCATTCTGCAGAAGTCCAGCATGCTGGGGTCTCCCATTACCAGAATAGAGAGAACCAAGTGAGCTCGCAGGCCTAATTTAAAGAACATTAGAAAATTCTGGGGTAGGTGACCTCTATGTAAATGTGTTGGGTCCATCTCTATGGACATTCCATTACCCAGGGTGTGGGGGCTGGAAACTTGCTGGGGAGGTCTGGAAACTGTTGCTGAGGAAGTCTGGAAACTGCTGCTGACCGATTGACCTTGTCTCAGGCCAGATGATGGGGCAGCTTCTGAGGCCTGGACTTGCCTGGAATTGCCCAGTTTTGGAAACAGATTTAGGCTTAGTCTCCTTAACTGCCAATTTGATGCTTGTCATGGAATCGGTCTAGCCTTCTCAATACAAAGAAACCCTGTCTGTAGGGGCGGGAGAGGGGGAGATATGGAATCCTTTGAGTAAATGCCCAGGAGTGTGTAGCAGGTTCGAGTTGCAATTATATATTACATTTTTGAAAAATATCCAGGTCAATTTGTATAATGGCTATAGCAGCTTGTATTCTCACCAGCAGTAAATTAGAGTTTCTCTTTGCCCCACAACCCTGAGAGCATTTGCTATTAGATTTCTTGATGAAGACCATTCTGAGTCAGGTGGCATCTGTCTATGTAGAAGCCAGGGGGATTGTAGGGGCTCATAGAGCAATTAGCCGTCATATTTGGGTGGTATGGTATCGAACACTACATTGTACTATGTAAGTGTTTGTTTAAAAAGGAGAGGGATGGGGATGGTTAAGTGGACTGGGAATGTGGCTCACTCAGAGTGCTGGCAGGAAAACCTGGCTTTGCCCAGCACTGCACAAAATGGGCGTGCTCACATACACCTTTAATCTCAGCATTCAGGAGGTAGAGGCAGGAGGATTAGGAGTTCAAAGTCATTCTCTTCTATTTAGTGAGTTTGAAGTCAACCTGAGCTATATAAAGCCCTGTCTAAAATAAAATAAAATAAAATAAAATAAAATAAAATAAAATAAAAAATACTAGCTAGAAAATTCCAAATTCTGTCTCTGGATACCTCCTTCAGAGTTCTTCATAAAGTGATCTTGTAGTATGTTCTCATGGAATTCTGCCCAGCAGAACTGTCATGGTAGGAAGACCATCATCTCCTGTCCAATCTGGAAGCCTCGTGCCTCAATCAGCCAATCTCTTGAAGTATAGATGGTGTTACTAGAAAATGAATGATTTTAATTAACTTTGAATTTAGGTTATCCCGAAGTCTGGGATTGAAATCCCAGGGAGAGTCACAAAATCTTGGGGACACTTCTAAATGGAGCATTGCCGAGTTTGGAAAGCCAAGGGAGTCCTTGGTCTTTATTCTGGTCAGGCCTCCAGACAGCCTGGTGGCAGCTTGCTGTCCTGTCAGGTAGCTGCCCAGGCTGGCATCGCCCCCAACCTCTGCTTGAGTCAGCCCGTAAGAGTGCGTCCTCTTTATTAGTTTTTAGGGTCATGCACCAGGAATTTAAAAACACCAGTCTGAAGATAAACAAAACTTCCAAAGTCTTAGCTTGGGCTTTGCTTTGACCAGCTTTTGAATTATATATTCTTTGAAATGTTTCAAATGCTCCTTTTAAAGATTGACTTTTCCACGTGCAGAGCTATCTATGACCACCTAAAAAGTCAATCCAAAAAACAGACGAAGACCTTAACTGCTCAGTTTCCAAATTAAACTCCAGTTTTAGCTAAAAATAGCTTGCTAGTGTTGAGAATCTGTTCCCTGAATTTAAATGGCTTCCTTCTCTCCCAGAGGACAACACTCACTGTGTTCTGTGGCAGGGGTGGACTCTTGGTAAGGCAGTTTCATGCCTTCCCAGGACTGCAGTGCTTTCTGTATTAAAAGGACAGTGAGGAAAACTGGAAAGTTTAGGTTCTGCATATAAATATTAAGTGAAATAAACATAAATATCAGTAGTGTTTCTCAGTTCGAGTATGTATATGCGTACTTCTATGGGTGCAAATTCAGCTTTGCCTGGATAATTCTGGTGCTTGCATAAAGGACTGAGGTTAATTCTTTCTTCTTTTTCTTGACTGAGGTATGGTCTGAAATAGATTTTACTTTCTTCTTTTTTTCAACCATGTTACTAAGTAATGTTAATACTAATATTTATATTAGTAATATAATTATTATATGATTTATAGTAATATATAGCAATATAAGTTACCACATAATAATATTTAATAATATTTATCTTCACTAAGTTTCAACTGAAAGATTTTGTTAAATTTAATTTTTTAAAAATTATTATTTCAAAAGTAATCTCTACTCTTTCTTCACATCTGGAATTCTGGGATGACTTTTTGTCTGGTGGTAAAGACCTAAAGATGAGAATAAGAGATGGTCTGTCACAAGCTTAATGTGTAGTAAAATTCACATTTTAAAACCTACTACATATATGCCCTTTTCAATAGTAAAGGAAATATAAGACATTTGTCATGTAAAGTTTTTACATTCTGGATTAAACATGGTAGCACAGAATTAATCTCAGCATTTAGAAGGCAGAGGCAGGTGGATCTCTGTGAGTTCAAGGCTAGCCTGATCTACAGAGTGAGTTCCAGGATAGCCAGAGCTACATGGAGGAAACCCTGTTTCAAAAAAAAAAAAAAGTCTTTATTTTCATCTGTTGTATGGGCATGTTCTAAATGATCCAAGAGGGGCTAGGGAGATGGCCCAGTCAGGAAAGTTCTTGATACTTAAGTAAGAGGACCTGAGTTTGATCCCTCCCACCCACTCACCCCTACTCCCACCCCTACCCCCATATAAAAGCCCAGCACAGCTAGGCATACTGGTAATCCCAGGGCAAAGAGGCACAGACAGACAGACAGACAGACACACACACACACACACACACACACACACACACACACACACACACATACACACTGATGAAACACGTTTACAAACTTGCAGTTAATTTTTCTAGTGAGCACTTTGTTTGCGCCTTTGCAGAGACCTCCACAGCTCTCCCTGTCCACCCTCTCATCCACAGGAACAAAGCATTTTAACCTCAGTTAGCCATGCTGTCCAACATCTTTGTCTTCTCCCCACCCACCTCTTTTCAAAACTGAGGTGGTTTATTCTTATTACTTTTTTGGACAGGATCCAGTATAGCCCAGGCTTGCCTCAAACTGGCTTTGCAGTTGGGGATAACCTTTAGCTTCTTATACTTCTGTCTCCACCTCCCAAATTCTAGGATTACAGGCTCACTACCACATCTTATTTATACAGTGCTGGGGAGAGCAGGGTTTCATGGATGTTTGCCAAGACTCTACCAACGGAGCCACATCTCCAAAGCCTAATGTTCTTCCTCACACATCTGTCTGAGTGGCCTCCCTCTGTAATCCCATCTACTCAGAAGGCTGAGGCAGAAGAATCATTTGAATTCAGAAGTTTTCAGTCAGCTTGGGTGCCACAGAGAGACTCTGTCTCTTCAAAAGAAATTCTATTTTTGCTATAAAAAGTAATATAACTCAAATGAGACATAGAATATTTACATTGAAATCCCTCCGAAGTCTTATCCCTCTGTGGGTAAGCATTTGGGGAACCTTGCCGGTCTCTCAGACTTCAGTTGGTGTGCCACTACTTAACATTTTTATTTTATTCATGTATATGTGCGCATGTGTGCACATACACGTGTGTGTGTGTGTGTGTGTGTGTGTGTTTCTGTGTGTAGGTGCCCACAGAGACTAGATGAGAGCATCAGATGCCCAGGAGTTAGATGAGTGCTTGCTATAGGTGGGTGTAAGAATTGAACTCTGTTCTTCAGCTAGAGGCATGCTCTCAGCCACTGAACCATCTCCCCATCCACCCTGGCCTTTTCGTTACTCATCCCTCACATTTTTGAGTGACTGTCCTATGGAAAGATGGTGACGATGACAAGGGTGAGCCAAGAGAGGAGCTAAGGCATGGGCTGGCATGAAACAGAGACAATGGAGAGGACCCAAAGGCAGGGCAGGCTGTGCTGTGGAGCTCAGTTGAGGAGAGGAGGTCCTATGAAGGAAGGGCTAGAAGAGAACAAGCCTCCTGAAAGAAGCCCCCGAGGTCAGCCTCAGGTGCAGCCAACATGTGCAGGCAGGAAAATCTTACAGCACAGTAAGGGCAAAAGGGCGTAACTGCAGGCCAAAGTGCAGGATGGGGTTGAAGAACCAGAAGGAGCCTCTGAGAAAGCCAGCAAGGACGCAGCCTCCATGATGGCTCCTGAGGGTGCACCTTCTCTGAGGGCAGTTATGAAGTTGCACTCAGAGGAGCAAATATGTTTTCTCTTACTTCTTGGTCTTGGACTTTATACAGATATGTAGAACCATACAGGTGCAAATGATACGACATGACAATGGAGTGTAAGGGTCTAGGTGACAAAGGGGCAGGTGGGTATAAGGAGAGGGAAAGGAGAGTGTACCAGGACATTGGCAGATATGCTTAAAGTGCATTATATACTTGCAAGAAGACAGCCTTGTGTAAGCTAGTATAACATCAAACATTTAACTGTGCTTCCAGGCAAGAGCCTCAGGCACACAACGGCACTCATTACATTGTGCTTCTCCAAAACTCACAAGCCAAAGCCCCAACCCCCAATGCTACTGTTATTTTTTTTTTACTGTATTATTATTTTATTTTGTGCATGAAAATTTTTCCTGTATGTACATCTGTATACCACACATGTGCCCATAGACACTAGAAGAGGACATGGGTTCCCCTGGGGCTGGAATGAATAGATGCTTGTGATGCCCCATGCATGTGCTGGGAACTCAACCAGGGTGCTCTCGAAGAGCGGACAGCACTCTTAGCCACCGATCCATTCATCACTCCAGCTTCTGCCGCTCTTATTTGGTAGTAGAGGCTTTGAGGAAATAATAAAAATTAAATAATGTTGTGGCCTCTCAGAGTTCATCGAGGTCACGGTGAGAGGCACCATGCACTAGAGAGAGGCCCTGGGAGGAGGAGGCTTCTGTGGTCAGCAGGCTGACATTATCATCCGGGGCATTCAGCTTCCACAGCCATGAAAATAAAAGTTGTGTGGCTTAAACTATCTGGCATTCTGTTACTGCCAGCCTAACAAACCACACAGGGCTTACCATTTGGCTTGGATCGTGTCTTTATTCTTACTAAAATAAGCTTTATAAGAGTCACATCTTCCCAGACAGTGGTGGCATGTGTCTGAGATCCCAGCACTCTAGAGGCAGAGACAGGTGTATCTCTGTGAGTTCAAGGCCAGCCTGGTCTACAGAACGAGTTCTGGGACAACCTGTCTCAGACAACAACAAGAACAAGAACAAAAACAACAACAACAATAACCACCCCAAAAGTCACATCTTAAAATTATTGGGGTTTTCTTACACTCCTGGGCTCTCAGCTTCTGCATCTGAACTAGGAAGGCTGGCCCAACTTCTGTTTTCTGTTGTTATTTAATTAGACAGCCTTAAATCAGTACTTACTTATAGTTTCAGAATGTTTGCTTCCATAAACTGTTCAGAAGTCATCCTTAGCACTCTGAGTAGCTTCCTTGGAAGGCTCTAGAGCAAAAAATCACAAGGAAATGGGCATGCTTAGACCATGTGTATGCTCAATGTAGCACTTGGGATTGCAGTTACACAGCCCTAGGTCAGTGACTGCCATTGCCACCCACTGTGTAGAGGAGACTGGGCAGGGAGGAGAAACTGGCCCCAGGTCATTCACATGCAAAGAGGCTGTCCTAAACACAAAACTAAGTTGGGAATTACTTAATTTCCTTAGATGTTTGACCTTATTATTCAGCTGCTAAGAGGAGGTAGAACTATCTGGCCACTTGTAAAAGACTTTATTTTTAGATGTGACTCACAATTTCAGTGGAAATTGAATTCTGGGATGAGCCTTTGGCCTTCATCTCTCCAGAGTCCAGGGCTTTCTCTGCCTCTTTCCTTCCGACTCCAGTGCATACTCGGCCAAGTGAGCCTCGCACACTTATAGCACCAACGGTTTCTGGGTGAGAGAAAGCCAAGTCCACCCTTCGTCCTGATGTCACACACCTCTCTTTCGGATGTCTTCTTTCATTGACCAAGCAGGGTTTTGGTATCTTTATTGCAGAAGTCAGAACCATGTGGCTGGAACAAGACTACTTTCATGCTCTAGACTGAGTTATGTAAATTCCAACAAAGCAGAGGACAACTTTGTCTACCTTTTTCTCAGGTTAGTTGTTTTGGTGATACCTCCAATGCTACCTGGAACAGAAGATCTTCAAGAAGCAGTTCTGAGCTGCAGGGGAATAAATGGGGGTGCTTTTAGGATCAAACCCAAGAAAGAGTAGTTTTCTCTTTGACCAGTACAATGGAGTTTACAGCGTGCACAGGTGTAAATGAATCAGGGGAGAGTAGTGAGCAGCTTTGCAAGACAGCAGAAAAAAGAAAGAAAGAAAGAAAGAAAGAAAGAAAGAAAGAAAGAAAGAAAGAAAGAATATGCACCATACATGCGCTGCTTTGGAAGAGAGGTCTTTAGGGGTGAAATGGTTAAAGCCCAGGGGGGACTGGCTGTGTCTGGAGGGAGTATTTATGCTGGGAGACAGGAAGTGTGAAGTCAATGACTTGTGCTGGCAGAAAGAAGACCCAAGGGGGGAAGGGAGGAAGCAGGGTGCCAGGGAGAAGATTCTTAGTTTTTCTCTGCCTGGAAGGCTTTCTTTCATGATCGGAAGCAAGATATTGGCCAGAAAACTTCTCCCATCGCTTCAGAGAAGCTTAAAATGAGCCAAGCGCTGAGTGAAGCTAAAGTTGAGAGACACCGGCACTGTGCCCAGAACACAGTCCGAACCTTAACATTTGAATGGAGCAGCACAAAGTGGGAACTGAGATGCCCAGACATCTAGCGACACAGTTGGTAAAGCCTTCTTACGTAATAATGATAAAAATACTTAACATTTATTTAACATTTTTACACAGGAGTGCAGGAAAAGGTTGATCGTCGTTATCTGGTGAGATTCTCAAAGATGATGTGAGAACAGTCTCCAATTTACAAACCTCTATTCACAAACACATACACGGGCTTTGCAGGCTAAGAAGTCTGCCCAGTGTAACCATTTAAATAGTTTTCTCATGCCAAAGAGCAAATTTCAAAAAGTTAAAAAGAATATTTTTTTTAAAAAATGTATAGAAAATGACTTAAGGTTTAGTTTACTTCTGTTATGAGAGACCCAACTGGTTTGGAAGGACGTGTGTGTTTGTGTGTGAAACCAGTGAGAAAGAAATGCTGGATAAGATTGTACAGTAAAATAGAGGAATTGAAAACTGAATAGTATTCCATAGAACAACAAACTCCAATCTTTTAGCATTCATTTCTATTGCTATACATATTATGTTTTCCCATAAGACAAAAAATAATTTTCAACTTACAAGTCTTAGAGTTCACATTTAATTTTTAAAGACTCATACCTAGCTGAGAAAACATATGTTTCCTAACACCCAGAGGGGCTCAGGTGGACTTACTAGACAATGTGTGGAAGTCTGTGTCCCTTTTAAATTCATCAGTTGGCACCATTGCCAATGGAAGTTAAGAGGTGGCGTGCACAGACTCAGAACCTCATGAATCGGATTGGTGCCCTGGCCACCTCAATGTCTGTTTTTCGGTTTTGAGAGAAGGTCTCATACTCCCTAGATGGCCTTGAACTGACTTTGTGGCTGAGGCTGGCTTTATACTGATGATCCTCCTGCCTCCACCCCATCATGTGCTGGGATTACATTAGTGTGTCACCTGCCCAGTGGATTAGCTCCCTTTTAAAAGAAGCACCGGGGAGTTAGTTTTTCCTTTATACTATATGAGGGTTCGGAGAAGCTGTCTTCTATAAATCATAAAGTAGGTCACATGCTGAAATTGCTGCTGCTTCCATCCAGGCTCGGAACTAGAGAAGGTAATTTCTAAGGTTTATATGCTACCCAGCCTGTGGTGTTTCGTTGCAGCAACTTGGGTGGATAAAGACAATGGATTTGTGTTCTACAATTGCACTGGCCACATGTGACTATATAGCACTTGACATGTGACTATAGTAGACCGAAGAAATGATTCTAATTAGATTAGTGTCTTACAACTAGTAACTACTATAGTAGCTAATCTTGGTTGTCAACTTGACTGCATCTGGAATCAACTAAAACCCAAGATGCTGGGTGTTCCATAAACACACACACACACACACACACACACACACACACACACACACACACACACAGTATGTGCATTAAATCTATCAGTCCTATTCCTTTAGACAACCCTGCCTAATACAGATACTATGTTCCATTTGTGGCCCATTGCTTTGGAAGGACGTGGTCTACAGAACACCTAGGTGAGCCACTTGTGCAGGAATCTTTGCAGTACATAGTTATGGGAGATTTTGGCATGAGTGGTATGAAGACACCCTGCAGAATGAGCTCTTTCTCTCTATGCTCTTCCACAATATTACTTATTAAGACTGTCATCTCAGGGTTTAGAGACCAAACCACTTGGGGTGGTTTCAATATGAAATTATTTCCCATAGGCGCCTGGGTCAAGTGCCTGTAGGCTTTATTTTGGAAGGCGATGGAAACTTTAGAAGGCAGAGCCTCTCTAGAGGAGGTAGGTTACAAGGAGGTGCTTCCAGATCCTTTTCTCTCTCTGCTTCCTGTTTGTCGAGAGGTGAGTAGCCTCTGCCACAGGTTCCCATCATTATGAGTCTAGATCAGTCGAGCCCTGAGCTTGTTAAACCATAGTACTGGAACCTCAGAAACCATGAGCTCTGAGCACCTAGCCCCTGGAGGTGTTCATGTCATCTATTTGTCAGCTACACACACCTCAGCAACATGCTTGTGAGAATTTTCATTCTGGGGGTAACTAGGTAACATTTATCCCATCCATCCTCATAAAGTCCCAGTGATAAGCCAAGGTTTGACTATATCAGCATTCACCTGGAGGAACCAGAGAGCTTTATTAAGCTCTCAGAGAGAGCTTACTCACAGAGCAGTAGGTGAGGGTACAGCAAGAGCATAGATGACCTCAAAGCAGCCACCCTGCATCGTGGATGATGGCTTCCTTCCTCCCCTAGACTTTACAGTCCATATACTGTAGCCCTTCTCAGACCCCAGGGCCATGTGCAAATTAGGGTGGAATTACAAACAGCTTATCAGGAGGGGTGGCCACATACTCAGGTAAGGGTCCTATGACCCTCCTGCTCTCTCCTACTGTGAAGGAAGCTCAACAGCCAACAACTCCCGCTATGACTATCCTCTGCAACAGGACCAGCTGAGCTCCAGAAAAAGGTGGGGGTTTGGTTCAGAAGCTGTCCTGTATAACATAACCCAGGAGTGTATTGTTTCCTTCTATTATTGTAGAATTTCTGCTTGAGAGGCAGGGGATAGCTCAATGGGTAAAGTGCCCGTGGCACATGCGTGAGAACCAATTTTCACATAGAAGTCATGCATGGTCCTACTATTTGCAACCCGAGCACTAGGGTGGAGGTGGGGAAGGGCACATCCTTGATCTTCAGAGCTCACTGGCCAGCCAGTTTAGCCAATCAGTGAGTGGTGGTTCAGTGGGAGACTCTGTCTCAAAATGATAAAAGTGGAAAGCAACTGAAAAAAAAAAAAACAAGATGTTGACCTCTGACCTCCACAGACATACATGCACACATACACATATATAATCCTGTGCTTGTGTGAGTGAACACACAAAAACATACATTTGCATATACCTCTCTTCCCCGACCACACACATACCACACAACACAAATTTCTACTTTAAAACTTGTTCATCACATCTTCTCATGGTCCCCCATAGGATCATATATTCAAATTCTGGTACCCAGTTAATGGAATTTGGGGGAAAGGATTAGGAGGTGTGGACTTGTTAGAAGAAGTATGTTATTGTCTGGAGGTTTCAAGAGCCTGTGCCAGGCCTAGTGTCTTTCTCTTTCTGCCTGCAATTTATGACTGTTATGTGAGCTCTCTGCTACTCCAGCACCATGCCTGCCTGCCTGCTGCTATGCTTCCCACCATGGTGATAATGGACTATCTTAGTCAGTGTTTTATTGCTCTGAAGAAACACCATGACCAAGGCAACTCTTACAGAAGCTAACATTTAATTGGGGATAGCTTACAGTTTTAGAAGGTTTTAGTTCATTATCATCAATGGCAAGAAACACGGCAGCTTGCAAGCAGACACAGTGCTAGAAATGCCGATGAGAGTTCTATATCTTGTGTTGAAGGCAACAAGAGAGACTGTGTTCTACACTGGGCAGAGCTTAGGCATAGAAGATCTCAAAGTCCACCCTCATAGTGACACACTTCCCCCAATAAGGCCACACCTACTTGAACAAGACCACACCTCCTAGTAGTGCCATTCACTGTGGGCCAAGCATTGTAACATACGAATCTATGGGGGCCAAACCTAAAACCACTACATGGACTAACCCTCTGAAATTGTAAGCAACCCCTCAAATACATGCTTTCCTTTATAAGTTACCTTGATCATGGTATCTCTTCACCGCAATAGAACAATTACTAAGGCAGAGAATAACCTAGCATTATGTTCATGTGCGCAAATGAGTTTCAATTTTATCTTTAAACGAATGAGTGGGTTACTGTGTATTGAGTAATAACGTCTTCCCGGGATGTAGAATTGCTGATCCTGGAAAAGGAGGAGGAGAGAATTATACTTTGAAATAACCCTTGGCTTTGGGTTTCTTCTTCAAGTCTTCTGAATCTTCTTGATTGAATTTTGACAGTAAGAGATATGTATTGATGATTCCCTTATTGATCACTTAGGACAGTTAGGACAATGACAGATAATCATTGACTATCAGGAGATCCTGTCTTGATGCCAGGGGCTGCCCTGGGCTATTCCTACATTCTGAAGTGTCAGTCTTCACATACCATATGAAAACCAGCATGACACTCCAATGTAGATACAGTCTGACCTAAGCTCCAGTCCCCCATAGGCATGTGAGCTCTGTGTTCAATACTCTGGATCCTCATGGTAAACTGCTCAGACGCCCCTTTCTGGCTTCAACCCCATCTTTGCATCTCTGCAGCCCAGGTCACTTAGCTCCCTTTTAAGAGCTTGGTTCTGTCAGAATGCCCCCCATGAAGATGGTCCACAAAACTAGTCTCAGTCTCAGGGTGCCTCCTGCCTCACCTTCCTCCTTCATTTTCAGCTTCCTCATCAGAGGAAAAGATGAGCCATAATGACATTTCTATACAGGTGAAAATACTGAGGGATGCTCACAATGCAGCCTGTGGAGTGATGAGGAGCATGGGGCCAAGGGGAATGGAGAGGTGGCTCAACATTTATGGGCATGTTCTGCTCTTCCAGAGGACCTGAGCTTGCTTCCCAGCACTCATGCCTGGGGGCTTGCCTGTCCTTACAGCTCCAGGGGATCCGATGCCTCTGGTTCTGAGGCTCCTGCACTCATGTGCACATATAGACATATATGCATAACACATAGTTAAAAATAAGTAAAATAAACTCTTTAAAAGAACATGTATCATGGGGCAAGTTAAATCGTAATTCTGAATCTTGTACTCGTCAGTAAATTAGAAACGGCTCTGTTCATCCACTGGGAGAAGTCATTAAGAGTTTGCTAGTGTCAAAACATACACACCTAAGAGTACAAAATAAGAACTTCCAAACTAAAAAGATGCCACCAGAAATGGAGTACCTGGGTTGTCATGTGACTTCGTGGTACAGTGCTTGCCTAGCAGGTATAAGGCCCTGTATCCCCCTCATGAGAAAGGGGTCTGAACTGGAGAACTAAAACTTTCTCATACTAGATGAAAATTATGTCAAGACAAGATGAAACTCACCAAAATGTGAAGGAGTTTCTCCTCAACTTTAAGGATTTGTTAATTGATCTCACACATAAAAATATGTTTGTGGGCTAGCAAGATGGCTCAGAGAGTAAAATCATTTGTCATGCAGGCCTGATGACCTGAATTCAGTGCCTAGAAGATGCCATGGATGTCAAGACCTACAAGTCATTTTCTGACCTTCACGTATGCACCATGGCACATGTGTACCTACGGTCATTAAAAATACATCATAAACTCATATACAATAATAAACCATACACACGCACACATGTATACACTTGTCAAATGTATAATGTTGGAAACCTTTGTATCAATACAAAACTTAGAATTGGTGTCATATAACTGATCTGTCTAGGTAGAAATATATCAATTAACAATGCTGATGGAAAAACCTCAAATATTATTTTTGAATACTTATTTTAAGTCATTTTCTAAGGGATGTGAGCACTCCATATGTGAGGTTTCCCCATTCACGAATATGTTAAATCACATATACATCCAAACAACCCCCTCAAGAGAGCTATTTCTTCAGAAGTGTAGCTTCTGGTAAGGCGTCCACACCCCTATGCATGCTCCTGTGATGACCCTAATTAATCTCGGTGGGATATTGACACTGACCTAAGCAACTTGGGAGACAAGGGGTTATTATAGCTTAATGGTTGCAGTCCATCACTGAAGGAGCTCAGGACAGGAGCTCAAGGCAGGAACCTGAAGCAGAGACCGTGAAGGAACACTGCTAACTACCTAACTCACATATGAGACATTAATCATGCAGATGCTTCAGAGACATGCTCACAGGTCAGTCTTATAGAGGCAGTTTCTCAACTGAAGCACCCTCTTTCCTGGTGACTCTAGTGCCACACTGACCAAAACTAAACAGTTGCTACCGATCCTTCGTCAATTTCACGCACAAACACATTACTATTCTCCCACTGTCATTTTTCTTGTTTATACCAAAGACCTCACAATATAAAACCTGGTGTAGCCTTTCAATTTCCACAGTCTTTAAAAGTTAAAACATATAAAAGACCCAGATCCCCTTCAAAATCGGAAACCTCTTAACTGTGGTGGGTTTGTGAAATAAAAACAAGTTACATGCTTTCCAGATCTCAGTGGGAAGAACCAGGGCACAGTTACAGTAAGAACAAAGCAAAATCAACATTCAGACATGTAAATCAAATCCAGCATCTGGGACTTATGATTTCCTGGGCTCCAAAGGGCTTGGGCAACTCTACCCTGACTCTGCCATCTGTAGTATACAGCCTGTCTGATAGGCTTGGGCTGGCTTCACTCCACAGCATCCCACAGCCCTGGCACCTCTAACATGTTGCAATATCCACTGTGACTGAGGATACACCTTCACCAGTGGGCTCTCTACACTTCTCACGGTGCCGGTCCTCAACTTCTCTATGTGACTTTCTCAATCCTGGGGTCTCCACTGCAACTGAGGCTGCACCTTCATCAATAGCCTGTCTCTGAGGCTCTCTTCAGAGACTCTAACCCTGCCTTATGGTACCAAGCCTTAACTGCTCTCAATGGTCCCTTTCAAGACCAGTACCACCAGTGAGACTGTGCTTGATAGGAGATAATTATTCTGTGGATGGCTTCCCAATCCCTTTAGAGGAGCCCAGAAGACTGTGAGTGACTTCCAGAAGTTAGACACTAAGATTCACGGTTGAACTTTGGTTTCTCTCTGATTTAATTGTGACTGTGCCCTTTTGGAGTTCTTCCCTCTTGGAGTAAGAAAATATTTAACTTATTTTGACTTTGCAAGAGCTCACAGTTGTCAGAGTTTGGAGTTTGGCAGGTATTTTGGAGTGTTAGAGAGATTGGGGATATTTTAGAGAGGCGTGAACTTTGAAAGAGACTTTGGATGTCCTAAAGAGATTAACTTTTAAAGTGCTTGGATTTGTAAAGACTGTATGACTTTTAAAAGTTGGAATGTTTTATATTGTGATATTAATATTAACATGTAATTGTGGCAATGAACAAGAAAGGGGAGGTTATATTTTAACTGTAATGTGTTTGTGTGTTACATTAACAAGCAGTCATATTTTTATGTTTTATGGACATTTTTCATAAACTTCTCAGGGCCTTGAAAAATCCAAAATCTATGTCTACTTGACACATGCTAGAGTCGTTGTGGAAGAGGGAACTTCAAATAAGAAAATGCCCTTATTAGATTGGCCTAAGAGAAAGCCTGTGGTGCATTTTTTATTACTGAGGCAAATGTGGGAGGGTCCAGCCCGTTGTAGGGAGTATGACACCTGGGCTGGTGGTCCTCCGTGCCAAAAGACAGCAGGCTGCTGGTAAGCCAGGAGAAGCAAGCTAGTAAGCATCACATTCCTCCTGTCCAGGTTCCTACACAGAGTTATTGCTCCAGCTTCCTTCAGTGATGGATTTAATAAGCTGTAAGGTGAAATGAACCAGTTACTTTCATCACAGCAAAAGAAATTCCAACTAAGACAGGGACTCTTTAAATATTATCAAATCCAGCTGCCTGCCTGATGTGGTCTTGACACCCCTGGACTACAGCTTCTGTGTGTGAGTCCTGAGGAGACACTTCCCAGAAGATTTTGTCTCCGTTAGACAGGTCTTGTCTTAATCACGCTGTTTGCAGCTCCAGTTGGGCACCTTCAATTGCCCTAGTAAAGCACAGGCTTCACTTAGATAATGCTGGTGTCTTACTACTCACAGCGTATCCTTACGCCTCAACTGAGCAGAAGCCTTACACTAAACTTCCTGGGCCGAGCCTGAGTTGTCGGCATTGCTCTCAACGCCACCATCCAAGCCCCTACACTAGTAGATCTTCAAGCTCCAAGCCCTCATAGCTCAAAGCTCCAAGTGCTTCCACAACCACTCCCCCGCCCAAAAATATATCTGTGTCCATAGCAGCAACAGCCCACTCTCTGGTACCAATTTTTGTTTAGACAGACAGACAGACAGACAGACAGACAGACAGACAAGAAAGTAGAAAGGAAACTAGCAGGAAAGAAGAGAATCAGCAAGAGTGGAGGGGACAAAAGAGAGTAATGGGGGTGAATGGGATTAAAATATACATGTGTGAACTATCGTTATGAAATGTTGTATATAATTAATATATACTAACAAGAAACCTTTTTTTAAATTTTTCAAAAATTATGCGTGCACTGAACATGTACTGCTTTTCTTGCCCGTATCCCCTAAACAGTTACATTAACAACTATTTACATAGCATTTAAATATGTTAAGCATTTTAAGTAACTAGAGATGGTTTGAATGGGCGTAGGGGGATGTGAACACATTAGGAGCAAATGCTGCCATTCTCTACTGGGGGCCCCAAGGACTTGTTTTGGCAATGTCACTGGGCACTGGTGTGGTCCTCTCATAGATACCCAGTGATAACTGATTTCTTTATTAAAAAACATTCAGTTTTCTCCGTGCCTGTCTTTAAGGTACGGAGGTCTTTCTATCGTCTTTACAACCTTATGAACTACATCCAGCTCCTCTCATGTAGTTCATCAGCGGGAAAAATGGTGCATATAAAAAAGACTCTGCTGTTCTTGCCAAATGCAGCCATGGAGCAGAGAGCTGCAGAAGCTGAGAGCTGCAGAAGCGGAGATGGGAGGGAGCTCATGCCTGCACTGAGAAGTCAAGGCTTCTGGGAAGGAGAATTTCATCAAGCTGAATGTGTCATGAATTTTAAATATTGTGTCTTTGATTCTAAAAAAGGAAAAATAAGTATGTTGTCCTTTCTTGAAGCCTTGTGTCTGGTCATTATCCTGGCAATTCTTATGAATGGAAACTGATGTCCAGGGAAGAGGAAGAACACTGCTGGGACTGTATGTCATGCCTTCTCGATAACTCCATGGACTCACACTGCTGGGGGCCATATGCCATGCCTTCTAGATAACCCCACAGACTCATGCAGGCTCTACCTAACTTGAAAATGAGCATAGCAGTGTTCTATTTCATGGATGTTTTTCATAAACTCCTCAAAGTCTTGGAAATCCAAACAGCATCTCAGTTTCAGTGTAAACAGATGACAATTTATTTGGTTCTTAACTTAGGTGCTCTGTCTCACTACTACTACCAAGGAGCAACGGTAAATCCCCAAAACAACCAGAGCCTTCCCCATTGTTCCAAAAGTAGTTTTCTACAACAGTCTATTATGGAAAACCTCAGACATAGTCATCTGAAATAAGGTTACTGTAGATACCCATGTACTTTTTACCAGATTCTTTTATTGTCAAATTTCTTTAAAAGTCTTGTCATGGTGTGTCTGTCTGTCCATGTTTCCATGCATCCAATCATGCATCTACTCATCTTCTTGTCCATTTGTTTATCTACCTTTACCTATCCCCCTCCACCCATCCATCCATCATCCATCCATCATCCATTCATCATCCATCTATCCATCATCCATTATTGCATTTATCCATCCTTCTACCCACTCGTCATTCATGTGTTCATTCATCTGTACATCCCTTTATCTATCCACGAATGCACCCATCCATCATCCATTTATCCTCTTACTCACATAATAACTCTTCTAATTTTGATGCATGGAAAATAAATAATTTACATTTTTTCATTTTGTATTCTTCTGAGATAGAATATTATAGTCCAACCCTAGTTATACTGTAAATATTAGAATTAAAATGGTATAAATAACTCACCTGGCAATGGGTAAAGAGACACCTTGTTGGTGGTACTGCCTTATATCAGTAAGGGACAGATCAGATGGCAGGTCTTTGTTCATCCTAGTTTGATGCCTGGCTTGGTGGCCAAAGCCATCTTATGTCTAGGACACATAAATATCAAATCAAATCAAATCAAATCAAATCAAATCAAATCAAACCCAGGCAGCCACAGCATAGGAAGAGAAAGACAGAGATCTGCAGACTGCCGTGCCACCCACAGACCTGCCCTCCAGTGCATGGCACAGGCAGGTCACAGACACCCACTTGCCACCACATCATGCAGCATGGATGGAGGTTGTTTCCCAGGGGCCCACCAGCCGTGTGGTCAGCCCTCAGCCAGAGCCATCACAATGTGCAAGTATATGGTGGGCAGCTGGGAGAGGAAACAATAAGTGGGCAGCTTGAGCATTATGAAGAGAAATGGAACTGTTCCCACCACCTGTATGAGAGGTGACCTGAGAGCTGACCTGGCAGTCAGGAGAGCTGACTCTGCCTCTCACTCAGGAGTGGCTGCAGCACTCAGGAGAGTGGGCCCTGAATCTCACCTTGGCAACACAGTAGTACTGGTTCTGGTAGCAAAGCCATGGGTGAGCCCCAAGTATGTGGGAGCAGGAGCTGGCCAAGCCCCTCACAGGATGTGGCACTTGGGAGATTGGGTCCCGCATCATGACTGGGCAGCACAGTGGATCTGGCTTTGGAGGCATGGATGCAGGTGAGCTGGCCCTAAGGGCATGAGAGCAGGAGATCTGACCCTGCCTCCTGACTGTGGCAGCAGCATTGAGTGGCCTAGTCAGAGCAGTGCTGAAGAGCTTACTCTGGTAGTACAGATAAGGGAGAGCTGGCCGGCTGACCAGCCCAGCCACCAAACAGACCCAGATCCAGGGCTCTGAGTTAGACCAACCCAAAATCTACATTATTTGCAAATAACTGGGATGTGTGAAAGAGCTAGACCTGCTGTTCCAAAGCTGTAGGACACAGGGCAACAACAGGACAACTGGGAGGAGACCCAATGAAGATTCAATACTGATGGTGTCACAGAAGCCAAAGACCTCAAACCAGACCAAAGACTCATTGCCATGAACATTTGTAAGAGAAGTTGTGTGGTCAGAGGGATATACTGTGGGACACACTGTGACACACTACAGCTTCCATGATGAGATGTTTTCTATGCTTTGTTTTTGTTGTTGTTTGTTTGTGTTTTATTTTGGAGGGGGTTGCAAGGGTGAAGGGTGGATATGAGGGGATGGGGAGATAAGTGAGACTGGGGTGCATGATATGGAATTCACAAAGAATCAATAAAGTTAAAACAATAATATAAATAGTTATTTAACTAGTCAAATGAATTCAATATTTATATGTGGGATTTCTTCTGAAACATGTAATATACACATAAAATGCAAAAACATTACATATACATTGCTGAGTTTTGATAAATAAATTTATCGGTATGACCCAAACTCCATCAAGATATAGAACTTGTGTTGGAGAGATAACTTGCTGGTTAAAAGTACTTGCTTCTTTTGCAGAAGACTCAAGTTCATTTCTCAGCACCCACACAGTGGCTCACAACCCCTGTAGCCCCAGTTTCAGAGAATCTGATGTCTTCTCCAGTCTTCACAGGAACACCTCAGACATAGTATACAGGCAAAACACTCGTATACATAAAATAAAAATACATACATCTTGTTTTGCAAAAGGACACTGAACTTGTCATGCTTTGAACCTCAATACTCAGGAGGCAGAGGCAGGTGGATCTCTCTGAATTGAGGCCAGTCTAGTTTACTACACAGTGAGTTTCAGGCTGGTCACAGCTGCACATACTCAATAAATAAAAAATTAAAAAAGATATAAATGATGTAGAACTTTATTACCACCTCAGATGATCCCTGTTCCACTCACTGTCACCAGTCAGCAACTGTTCTGACTAGGTTAGCCTCAAACTCATAGCAAGCCACTTGCCTCATCCTCTCACGTGATGGGTCACCATGTCTGGCGTAGACTCCCTTCACAATGCCACCAGACTATGAAACTCCTGGAGGTAGTGACATGTACAGTGGATTTCTCACCCAGAGCTAGCTTTCTGAGAAGGAGGAGCTGCTCCCAAACTAACCACCCCACCCCCACACTGGATTTGAGACTTCAGGACCAGAGTGTTGGATTATGATTGGCTTCCACAGGAGGGGCTCTCACACTCTCTAGGCTTACCTCATGCTTTAGCATTGAAATCTGCTTTATTCCCATTGTGTAAGGGTT